>NW_020948774.1:6548452-6692880 GCF_900497805.2 Vombatus ursinus
ACAAGGGTCTGACTGATGGGTGCAGGGTAGCAGCATCCTTCCCTGCCGTCTCTTCACCACCGGTACCTCTCTGCCCTCCCCTAATTCCTCTTCTATAAAAGTAAAAGTTATAGGGTTTCCCTTGCTCTATCAAGTTTCTGCTCCCTTACTTCAGCCTCACTCCACTTCCCAAATGGGAAAATAAAAAACAACAACACCCTACACTTTCATGAGCCACCTTGCCAGTAAGGAACTACATTCCTTCCCAGGATTTAGTAATTTTGCAATCCCTTGCAAATCTGTTGTGGCAATTTGACATCTGGAATTATGCAGGATAGCATCAGATAGCATTTTAGCACTTTACAGAATGAAGATGAATAACCCAGCATCCTAGGTAATTGCTTTACAATGCCATTCACAGCAAATATATATCAAAATATATGTAAGAGACATAGTGGTAGTTATAAGCCTACTTTATTTATTTATTTTTGGTGAGGCAATTGGGGTTAAGTGCCCAGGGTCACACAGCTAGTAAATTTCAAGTATCTGAGGCCGGATTTGAACTCAGGTCCTCTTGACTCCAAGGCCAGAGCTCTACCTACTGTGCCACCCAGCTGCCCCCAATAAGCCTACTTTAAAAAGGAGAAAAAAATTTAGACAAGAGTATAGTTCTGATGAGGATGATTTCGTTTATGATCAATCCATAGGGAAGATAGAACAGAAGGTCACAGGAGTATTAGGAATATCCAACGGCTAACCAGACTTAAATGTCCCAGGTATAACTGGAGAAATGATTCCACAGGTAGCCAGACAATAATACTATTGCTTATTCATGTAATGTATGTCTTGATGTAATTTCTTTCATTCCAAATGGTTTTCTTTGTACCACAATAGATATTAATTTGTTGATCAAAACAGATTAAAAAGGTGCTCCACCAAAACAAGCAGTGACACATAACATCTCTCCTTGTGGCACTAGTCTTCTTTTTAGAGTTGATCTTTCTCATCCCAAGGAGACAAACAATCCAATTCCAATTGCAATGAAACCTTTGAATTCCATGTCATTAGTCAATTTCAGTCTGAGTGTGCTTCTCCTTTTCAATTATGTGTTCCTCAGTAAGCATAATTACTTTTGCTATAATTCTTTTTGTTAATGAATCACGGATGCCTGAGTCAAAATCTCCTTCCTTTTATGTGAAGACTAAAGTTATTTTTTCTTCTTAAAACATATTTTATTGGTTTTAATCAGTCATGATCCACCTTCTCACCATCCTCCCACCCCATTGAGATCATAAAAAAAGCAAAATCTATTAGAAATGAATTTTCACATTGGCAGTTCCCAAATTTTTTTTTCTCATTCTGCATTCTGAGTCCTTCTCCTCTCTTGCCATTCTTTGCTTAAGATCATGAAGACATAACAGATCCACTCCCAAGCCTTGACTATTTAGATTCCCTTTAAGGACTCTGATGATGGGGTCACGTATATCATCTCCCCATATTTGAATATAAGCAGGTTGTCCTTGTTTAGTCCTTTATCATTGTCCATTTATGTTTACCTTTTTATGTTTCTCTTCACTCCATCAGGAATGCTTGGAAGTCCTCTATTTCACTTAAGATCTATTTTTTTCCCCTATAGCTTTATGCTCAGTTTTGTTGAGTAAATTATTCTTGGCTGTAAGTCCATTTCATTTGCCTTCTGGATATCATGTTCCATGTCTCCATTTTTTTATAGTAGTGGCTGTTAAATTATATGTGATCCTGATTGTGGCTCCTAAGTAAGTACTTGTATTCTTTCTTTCCGACTGCTTACAGTAATTTTTTTCCCCTTTTGACTTGAAAGCTCTGGGTTTGGGTTATGATGTGCTTAGGAATTTTCATTTTAGAGTTTCTTTCTGGAGGTAATTGATGGATTGTTTTTATTTCCATTTTTCCCTCTGGTTCTAAGACATCTGGGCAGTTTTCTTTGAAGACTTCTTGAAATATGTTGTCCAGGCTCTTTTTTTGATCATGGCATTCAGATAGTCCAATCATTCTTAAAATTTTTTCTCCTTGAACTGTTTTCCAGGTCAGTTGTTTTTGCTATGAGATAGCTTATGTTATCTTCTATTTTTTTTTTCAGCCTTTTGACTTTGTTTTAATGTTTCTTGTTGCCTCATGAAGTCATTGGTTTCTATGTGGTCCATTCTAATGGGTTCAGGGAATTTGTTGCTTAGGCCAGGTTTTATAGCTCTTTTTTCAAGCTATTAATTCCCTTTCCAATTCTTTCTTCCATAACTCATTTCTTTTACAACTTTTTCCTCAAGTACTCCCATTCCATTTATAAAACATTTTAATTCTTTTTTTTTCAACTTTTGCTTCATCTCTTCCAGGAATTCTAGTTGAGTTTATATGCAAGCTGAGGCATTCTTTAGACAACATTCCCTAAGATATTTTGTAGTCATTCTCTTCTGTGTCTGTCCTGAGCTCCCTTGTCACTGTAATAGTTCATTAATAGTGGAGTTCTTTTTGTTTGTTTGTTTGCCCATTCTTTTCCTTCTTTTTTTTAGGTTATAAATGTGTAATCGTGTTAAATATATTTCCACATTAGTCATGTTGTGAAAGAAGGAAAAACCACACAAAAAAAGTGAAAATAGTATGCTTTGATCTGCATTCAGATGTCATAGTTCTTTCTCTAGATGTGGGTAGCATTTTCTTTTTCTCTTTTTTTGCTTTTTGGTGAGGCAATTGGGGTTAAGTGACTTGCCCAGGGTCACACAGCTAGTAAGTGTCAAGTGTTTGGTCTGAGGCTGGATTTGAACTCAGGTCCTCCTGACTTCAGGGCCAGTGCTCTATCCACTGCACCACCTACCTGCCCCTGATGTGGATAGCATTTTCCATCGAGTCTTTTGGAATTGTCTTGTATCATAGTTGCTCATCGCACAGTGTTGCTATTACTGTATACAATGTTCCCTTGGTTCTGCTCACTTTACCCAGTATCAGTTTATCTAAGTCTTTCCAGGTTTTTCTGAAATCTGCCTGCTCATCATTTCTTATAGCACAATAGTATTCCATTATATTCATATACCACAACCTTCCAGTTCTTCGCCACCATAAAAAGAGCTGCTATAAATATTTTTGTCCATATAGATCCTTTCCCCTTGACCTCTTTGAGACACAGACTTAGTAGTGGTGCTACTGAAACAAAGGGTATGCACAGTTTTATAGCCCTTTGGGCATAGTTCCAAACTGCTCTCCAGAATGGTTGGATCAATTCATAACTCCACCAGCAATGCATTAGTGTTCCAATTTTTCCACATCTTCTCTAACATTTATCATTTTCTTTTTCTCTCCTTTGGCCAATCTGATAAGTGTGGTGGTACCCCAGAGTTCTTTTAATTCGTATTTCTCTAATCAATAGTGATTTAGAGCATTTTTTTATATGACTATAGATAGCTTTAATGTCTTCATCTGAAAACTGCCTGTTCATATCCAGTGACGATTTATCAATTGGGGAATGACTTATATGCTTATAAATTTGACTTGTTTCTCTATATATTTGAGAAAGGAGGCCTTTATCAGAAATACTTGCTGTAAAAATTGTTTCTCAGCTTCCTGTTTTCTGTCTAATCATGGTTGCATTGGTTTTGTTTGCTCAAAAACTTTTTACTTTAATGTAATCAGAATTATCCGTTTTGAATTTCATAATGCTATCTCTAGTTTAATCCTAAATTCTTCCTTTATCTGTAGATCCAGCAGTAAATTATTCCTTGCTCTCCTAATTTGCTTATGGTATCACCCTTTATGACTAAATCATGTATCCATTTTGACCTTATCCTGATATACAGTGTGAGATATTAGTCTGTATCTATATTATTTTCTAGTTTCCCCAGCAGTTTTTGTCAAATAGTGAGTTCTTATCCCAGAAGCTGGAGTCCTTGGGATTATCAAACAGTAGATTATTATAGTCATTTACTACTGCATGTTGTATACCTAACCTATTCCACTGATCCAACACTCTATTTCTTAGCCAGTACCAAATAGTTCTGATGATTTCTACTTTATAATACAGTTTCAGATCAGGTACAGCTAGATGTTTGCCCATTCTTCCAGCCTGCTTCTGTCTTCAGACTTGATGTTAGGGTTGGGCTTTTCCATAATTCTAGAGGGAAGATCTTGACTTGTCTTTTTTGCTGCTTTTTTAGAATATTGAGTGTTTTGTTATTCTAGCATCTTGGGGACAATTTGGGGACCTACAAGCTTTCAGCGCTCTCAAAATGGTCTGAACTAGGGAAAAGTCTGACTGCTGTTCTTCTGTTGAACTCTGCAAGTTCTTGACTTGGATTTGGGTCTATGCAAGAGTAAATTGCTGCTGGATTCCATCCCTATCAGCCAGCTGGAAAGCTCTGCTGGTTCAGAGTGGCAGAATTGTAGGCTCCCTTTTGGGCTGGGATTTCTGTGTGGGATATTTCTCTGCAGGCTGGGCTAGATGCTGGAAGTGAGACCCTGCTCTGATCCTGAGATCTGAGACAAACTGCTGCTGCTGTTTACTTCAAGCTAAACTTCCTCCTTTCTCAATACACTGCCCAGGTCCTCTCCACCTGCCCTTGTATCACACCTCCCCCCACCTAATTTAATGTTATTGGAATATTCATAAACTGTTTTGCAAAACTTAAAGTACTATATCAATACTAGCTATTACTATTAGTTACTATTATTAACTAAATCTGGGCTGGCTAGCCATGTTCTATGTGCTGAGGTATGTGTTTCTAACCTGAGGGACTCAGGTTTGTCTTTACAGAGCCCCTACCAGTTTTCAGTGCTATTTTGTGAAGAGAAAAGTTGCCCACTATCTCCACAAATAAGTATGAAGTAGCTTTCCAAGGATCCACTTACTTATGTGTCCCATGAATATTAGGGTTTCCCAGCAGAACTCTCACCTTTGTTGAAGGTCTGGACAATGAACATAGGCAGTCATTCTGTCATTTTTTTACTTTCGGTGTTCTTCTGAGCAAAAGATGTAGCTAGGCAGTAAACTTCCTTTGACTTCTCTCTCAATTGAGAAAAGTTAGTTTGAATGCCTACAGATTCTCCATTCTTAGAGACTTCATAACAGAAATCAACAAATAGCTCTGGTTTGTGCCTGATGACCAACAGGCAGAATCATCATTCCTGGTGATGTGTACAAGCCATACTGCCTCCACCGATGATTTCCCCCCTCATCTCAGTGTCTCTAACATATTCATTAATGAGCAGTTGAAATTTTCAGCTTACAGATTCCTTTAAGGGTGATAAGGTGTTGCTCTAGATTTTCTAATGACAGGCAAAGCTAACCTCTTCAGCAGGGTACTTTCAAAGTCTCTACCTTCAAGGATCCAAAGGCTATACACTAAGAAATATTCCTCCCACCCCACCCCACCCCATCCCACAATACTTTAGCATTTGTAGAAGCTTTCTGACTCCCAGGTTTGGCACGTCTACAGACTTTATGAAGCATCAATCACCAACCATCTATGACTTAGGTTCTTGCTATCTCCTTCCAGTGAGAGAAAAATTTCAAATATGCATTATGCCCCATTGCCTAACAAAAAAAAAAACCAAATATGCATTACGAGTTGGTAGTATTTTCTTTGCACAGAAGGGGTACAAGCCTTATTTTTCTTGATGATATCTGCAGTCATCTGCAGCATATCTTAATGACATCTTAATGACATCTGCATTTGTTTCTTACAACTTCCAACTTCCTTTTTTAACCAATATGTTCATAACCATCATATAGTCAGTTAATAAACATTGATTAAATGCTACTACATGCCAGGCACTGTGCTAAGTACTTGGGATACAAAGAAAGGCAAAAGATAGTCCTACTCTCAAAGTCTAATGGGGAGACAACATATAAACAACTACATATAAATAAGGCATATACAGGATAAATTGAAAATAATCCAGAGGGATTGGTATTAAGGGGAGATTGGGAAAGGCTTCCTATACAAAGTAGGATTTCAGCTGATTCTTAAAGAAAGACGGAGAAACCAGGAGGTAGAAATGAAAGAGAGCATTCTAGGCAGGAGGACAGCCAGTGAAAATGCCTGGAGTCAGGAGATGAAGTGTCTTGCTTGAGGAATAACAAGGAGGCCAGTGTCACTGGATGGCAAGGTATGTGGAAGGGTATAAGGTATAAGAAAATTGAAAAGGGGGGGCTGCAGGTTATGAAGGCTTTTAACAAGAAACAAAGGATTTTATATTTGATCCTGGAGTCACTGGAGTTTATTGAATAAGGGGATGATATAGTCAGACCCACACTTTAGGAAGATTATTTTGATAGCTGAGTGAAGGCAAAAGTTCTATGTGCCATTGGGTAGCCCAACTTTCTTAGTGCCATGTTTTGGATCAGTGACAGGCCACTACAGTACTCCACTGCATAGCTCCAACTTCTTCCATTGTCTCAACAGTAAGGTATGTTTAGCATTTGTAGAAGCTTTCTGACTCCCAGGTTTGGCACGTCTACAGACTTTGTGAAGCATCAATCACCAACGATCTATGACTTAGGTTCTTGCTATCTCCTTCCAGTGAGAGAAAAATTTCAAATATGCATTATGCCCCATTGCCTAACAAAAAAAAAAAACCAAATATGCATTACGAGTTGGTAGTATTTTCTTTGCAACTGCACCACATCTGGGAGTGGGATAGATAGCTAGCAACTGTACCACATCTGGGAGTGGGATAGATAGTGATGAGTCTTCTGCCTCAACTAAATTTAAGGTGTTGCCAAAAGCCCTCACTCTCACTAGGCAGTCCTGACTCACTCAAGTCTACCTTCCTGACTTGAGGTACTTTTTGGGATGAATCTCCCTAGGACCCAAGTTTGGGTCATCCTAACTGGAAAGCCTCAGGGAGAACCAGAGACCATATGCCTGAATCACCATATCCTTAAAAGGAAAGTGGGTTACTAAATATATATGAGGCTATTGATCACTGGTGGCCAGATGACTATAATACTAAGAGACTCCTCCCTCCAATGGGCTCATAAGACATCTTTGTTCATGTGGAGGCAGGTGGAAAAGTCCCATCTAGGTCATAGTCATGGCATCTAATTAGGGTAAAGTTATTATGAGAATGGATATTATGAACTCTCACACCTGTAGAGGCCCTAATTTCTACATTTTTTTGATATTTTTACCTTATTTCCCTCTTATATTCCATCTTTATCATTCCCTCACTTCTGGACTTCAAAATCATCTCTGCAGCTGACTTCTACAGTTCCTTGGCTTACCCTCAGCATTTGGTTGTAAAAGAATTGAAGATGGGCTCTCTTGAACACTTCTGAGAAGGGTTCTCTAAGATGACTTAGCACTTGGGTCTTTTCTCCACCTTTTTTTCAGCACTTCTTACTGGATATTTCTGCTTGGTTGTATTAATTAACTTTAATCAGTCCTGAATTTCTGGTTTCCTCCCTCTTCTACTTTCTTATCTCCCAGGCTCTATACTTCTCCATGGCCATCTCCTTTCCTTCTTCTCAAGACCAGGGACTGTAATATTTCTCCCTTCTGAATTTTTCTATTCCTGTGTAGGGCACAGTCACCTGGCCTCAAAATCTAGGTGTTATCCTTTACTCTTCTCTCTCCTCCTACTTTCCCTATATTAAATTTATTGCTAGGTCCTGTTTTACTTTGTACCATTTTCCCCTATAGGCTCCCTTCTCTCCTCTGAAACTACTACCACCCTGATGTAGGATATGATCACTTCACACCTGAACTGCTGCAAAAAATTCAAGATCTTTTTTCCAAATCTATATGTTATTCTGAAAATCAATCAATTTCATTCATTCATTCATCTATTTATTCACTCCTATATTTATTTATTCATTTGTTTGTTGGTTTATTTAATTTAATGCTTGGTCATTGCTTAGGATTTTGTTTTCGCTTTTCAATCAATTAATCATCATTTATTTTTGTATCATTAATCTTTGTCCAACTGCAGGTATTCTGCTTTTTGATGTTTCTAGAAATGTCTTCAGTTCTCTGTGCTTTACATATTTGAAAGTTACTCTTTTCTCTTCCTGACTTTTTATGAGAGGAGAGAGGCTGAATTTGAAATTTATTCTAATTGCTCTAATGTTAACATTATGACTTCTTCTGGGATTAGGGAAGCATTTTGGTATGGCATGAAGGGAATTATCTTTGATTTCTCAGACTATGGGTAAACACAGTGTCTGGCACATAATAGTAAATTAATAAATCCTTGCTAACTAACCATATAGATTAAGAGGAAAAGGAACTCCGAGGTCATCTACTCAAAAAAATTCTCATTTGACAGATGTCAAACTTTCCCAATGTTACATAGGTTTCAATTGGCAGAGCTATGGTTTGAGCTCAGGTCCTCTGACTCCAGAACCAAACTTCTTCCTCTGTACCATGCTACTTCATGAGATTCTAGCTCAAACCTAACTTTATTGCTTATGAGACTTTAGGCAACAGGAACTAGGCCTTGGTTATCTTATTGATAAAAGAGACTGGATTTCTCTGGTCCCTTTTAGCTTTCAATCCTATTAAGTCTTTTCTGGTGTCACCACTTATTTTCTGAAGTAATTTTGTTCCTTAAATCTTATCAAAGAACTAAACAAAAACAAAATAAAATTGTTTTATTGTGAAAAAAAAAAAAAGACTAGGGGCTGGTCTGGTTCATGGACCCTAAATCACCCTAATAGTGGGATTACCCCTGGGACATAGGCAAGCAATCATCTACAAAAATAGCATGCTAAAATTGCAGTAGCTATGAGAGTGACAAAATTGTCTGAGGCAAGCAAAGACAAGCTTAAAAATAAGAGGACCCCCCCCCAAAAAAAGCAAGATGAGAAGATCAGGGGCAGAGAGTGATAGATCTTCCTCCTATCCTGAGAGCAGGAACAGCCCACACTACCCCCAAATTTCAAAAGGAGTTTATTCCAAAGGTACTTAAAGTTGAAGTAGCTACAAGAGTCATAGGAGCCACCTAGGGCTTGCATATGGGGTTGAGGAGACCAGATGTAGTGAGAACAATGGACTGATGTCCTTAGTTATTCTTCCTGTAAGAATTACCTTGTAGCAGGTCCTTTCATTTATATACTTCTTGACATTGCTGAGTTTTCTGTATTAGGGCATTGTTTTTTTTACTTGTATCGTTTGGTGTGGTAAGCAGGGAGCTGCCAACAGGAAACCTTTCACTCCTCTCATCACAGAAGGTTCATTTAACACCAATCTGGTGATTTTTGTCAGCGAACGTGACAGACTCCAAAGAATTGACATTGAGAATCACCCAAAAGGCAATGACGGGTACACTGTAAGTGTAAACAGGCTAAAACATATTATACAAGAATTATGTAGGAGAAGTGGTATTCAGGACATCATGTAGGGCCATTAAAAAGGAAAGGTCAGTCAGGTAAGGCAGCATGCACAACGAATAGAGTGCTGATTTCAGATCCAAGAAAATCTGGGTTCAAGCCCCACTTTTGTATGACCCTGGGCAGGTCATTTAACCTCTCAATGCTAGAGGTAACTCTCTGAGACTATAAACTGCAGAGAAAGCACCAATGTGTATTGGAAGATAAAGTTTTTTTCATTCAGGAATTCCCAATTTCCTTTTATATATTGTCTTCTCCCATTAAAATGTAAGTTCTTTGAGGAACTATCTTTCTTTCCTGTATTTATATACTTATAGCTTGGCACAGGGCCTTTGTAAGTAGGCATTTCTTGTTGTTCAGTCACATCCAACTCTTCGTGAGTTTTCTTGGCAGAAATACTGGAGTGGTTTGCCATTTCCTTCTCCAGCTCATTTTACAGATGAGGAAACAGAAGCAAACAGGGTTAAGTGACTTGCCCAGGGTCACATGGCTAGTAAATGTATGAGGCCAGATTTCTAACTCAGAAAGATGAATCCTTCTGGATCCTGGCCCAGGGCTCTATCCGCTTAGCCACCTGGCTGCTCCTTTGTAACTAAATGCTTAACAAATGCTAATTGACTGACTTACAGACACATTGGGTAGATTACATTAGAAAATTTGTGAGAAGACATAGAAAAATATTGCACAGAATAGGTAGGCATAGATGGACTACAAACCTCATTGTTTAAAGGAGCATTTTTTATATTTTTGCGTTCAAATAAATGGACATTTTGAAGAGAGAAGGAAGTGGGCTCCTTTCGTCCCGGAGTCTGAATGCTAAGACAAAAACATGAATGTGAATATGTACCAAGAATAACCATCCACTTTCATTTGTATATGGATAAACCAGCTAAATAAACCCAAGGTATACTGACATCCTAGTAAACTCAAGCTCTACTGCCTTCAACAACAAGGAATCCTTTCTGGTAGAGGGAGACTAGGTGGGGATCTCCATTAGCTAGTGTTAGGGCTGGTGCAACTACAGAGAGCAGAAATCTCACCAGTGCTAGTGTTACATCAGGCCCTCTCCCTCTTTTCCTAATTTCAGTCCTACTTGGCTCTCTCTCCAGAGCAGTCTCTGAACTTCTGTAGTGGAGGGGGGCAGGGTGGGAAGGAGGAAAGGGTAAAAAGTGCAGTCACCTTCTTGACTCCAACATCCTAGGTATTTATGTTTCAGGGTACTCACCCCTTTAATGTACTAACTCTCACCCTTTCTTATGTCACCCCAATCCTTTCTCTGTCTCTCCCTACCATCTAGACTTCAGCCTCTTGGGGTGCTTTCCAAACCTAACTTGCCATGCCTAACCCTTCACCCAAAGATCCTAGATTTGAGAAATTGTATTTAATGTAGCCCCCTCTTTGACAAACAGCACACACATCTCAGCCCCAGATATTCCACTCTCCACTGATACACCCTATAATCCTATGTACACATGCACAATTCCCTCCAATTATACCAGCTGTGTTTTCCCTCCCTAGTTTCAGTGGTCTACAGAATTAAGTCTTTGGAGGCCCAAGGAGAACATAAAGAAGAGACCTCTGGATCCCCAATTGCCACCTTGGTGGGCAGAGCTCTCCTTATTACAATGAACCCTTTCATTTCTACTGTTCCCCATTGTGAATTCATGATGCCCCAAATCCATCTTGGAAGACAAGATTTTTAAAACTCAAAAATTGCCCATTATTTTCCAATATTTGGAGGCACTGGGAGAGGAGAGAGGAGAGGGGGAACGATCTTGTCCACAGAGACCAGCTTCTCTGGGAAAGGGACTTTCCTTAGAAGGAACCAAGACATTTTATATCAGCTTTTAATGATTTGGGAAGGGAAGCTGAGCAGCTCTTTACTGTAATTTGACCAACTAAATTATTCATTGAGAGATGTAGAAGAATATTGGATGATGACCAGAGACCCTGGCTCAACCCCTGACCCTGGCATCAGGCTGATCTGCCCTCCTCCTCACCTCATTCCTAAGGGGCTAGAGCACAGTTTTGTAGATCTGGGAAGTGACTGGTCCCCTGAGGGCTATGTTCAGAGCACACCAGTAATTCATATTTATTTGGGGGAGGGGGGAAGGGAAGGGGGAAGGGTAGACAAGGAAATAAAGAGTCACCAGATACCAGAGAAAAATGTTCTGACCATCTTGCCTCGGGAGGGGCTACCATCGAATTTTCTTCTTGCTCCAGTGGTGAAACGGAGCCAGGAGATAAAGAGGGCTGGGCAAGGAGAAGAGTGCTGGCAGAATGAAACAACCCTCTCGGAGCAGGATGAAGATATTCTCAGGTATATATGGGCACAGAATTCAAAGGCTTAGGTTGCTGCAGCACCCCTCCCAAAGGCAAATGCAGTAGACAAATGCTTTGGGGGGGGCATTCGATCCTTGATCCTTATTAAGGGATAAGAATGAAGAATTCTGATATGGTTGAACAAACAATGGAATTGGAAGCAGAAGACCTCCCTTTTAATTCCAGGCCTGTGGCTTACTAGCTGTACAAACCTGGACCCTTTCTAACCCTTGGTTTCCTTATCTGTAAAAGGGGAATGATAACAATACTTGCATTATGTATGCAAATTAGGGGGAAAACACTATAAAAATATGCAATTACTATTATTATTATTATTAGTGAAAGGAAATTCAACTTTGATGGGCTGCTTCTAATATTTCTCTGAAACCCAAGGCAAACCATGGGAGATTCTGTGAGGGGGTGAAATCATACGCTAGGACTTTTTTACTTCATCAGTTGCCAGGACCATTTCCACCACACCCCCTTCCAACCTCCAACCTCCAACCTCCCTACCCTGCCCTTCCTAGTAAAAGAAAAAAAAAAGTAAATCCACATAGCCTCCTCCTTCTAGCTAAACTTCATGGTCACTGAGTCTAACTAGGCAATAATAATAGTAACAAAAAAAAAAAACAGCCAACATTCATATAGTGCTTTAAGACTTGCAAAGCATTTTACAAATGTTATCTCATTTTATCCTCACAGCAACCTATGGAGAAGTAGGTGCTATTATTATCCTCATTTTGCAGATGAGGAAACTGAGGCATACAGGGGTCAAGTGACTTGTCCAGCATTACATAGCTAGTAAGTGCCTGAGGCCAGATTTGAACTGAGGTTTTCTTGACTCCAGCTCCAGGGGTTTATCCATCACTCTGCTTAGCTGCTACCTTCAGCTGAATTAGAGATCTGGGCAAAGGTGAAAAAGATATTTTGTTTACTTCTTCCTCTCTGCAACCTCAGACTACCCTCTCCCCCTTGCTCCAGCACCACAAGGTCAAAAGAGTGAGCCCTGAGTCAAGCCAAGTTATGGAACCTGTCACGTATCCACCATTAGAACATAACTAGTAATTCTTGTTTGTGGGGCAAATTCAGTTGAAAATGAGAAGGGAGTGAGATAGCAGAGTGACAAGTGACACAGAGGACAGTCTGATTTCAGGTGTGGTTAATTAGCATACTAATTAGCAGTTGCCCCTCTTTTTGTACTAGGGAACACTTTGGTAGTCTGGAGAAGCCTATGGACCCCACCCCCTCAGAATGTCGGTAAGTGAATTTAAAAATATATAGGATTACAAAGAAAACCAATTTTATATATATATATATATATATATATATATATAATTTTTAATGTTTACAAACCTCAGGTTGAGAATCCCTGCCTAGGGGGCTGGAAGGGAAGAGGTTCTGGGAAGATCATATAGATGCTTGGGGATGTCAGCCTAAGGAAAGTTGTACTGAGTGACAGTGAGGTGGTAGGGAAAAAGTGTGTTCCTCCCCTAAGGAAAATTTATACCCCCCCAAGTCAGCGTAAGGGTGGAAAATGTGATCAATTCAATCAATTACCCCATTTCAATTAAAAGTAAGTGACAAGATACCATATCCTGATACCTTTGTCAGGTGAAAATAATTAATCAGAGGTATATACTAAGTGTGGCCTATTGAATCAATCAATGATAAGCATTAGACTAAATTAAAAAATCCATTGATCAATTTAGCAGTGCTCAAAAACCATTGCATGAAGTGAATGACAATATGTGGGAAATCTGATCAGAGTGGTTGAAGAACTTGGACATGCCCTGTGAAACAGATAAAAAAATCAGCAAGCTACTTTGAAATCAGAGATTCAAGGGTCTAGCAGCTCAGGATGGAAGCTTCCCAACCAAACTCCTGAGAAGGAATTACTAGGGCCAAAGATGAAGAGTCCTGGCCCTGGCCTTGGCCCTAATTCAGTTTCCTTTGGAAGGCTGAAGGATTTTGGACTTTGTTGGCATCACAGCAATGTCTTTTGCTAATGGGGCAGTATCTTCAGGGGGAGCCAAGGACACATTGGACCAAAATGATGAAAGACAGATCCAACACTATGCAAGTAGCCTAGCAGACACAGTACACCATCCCTAAAGGTGTCATTTTGAGTTCTCTAGCAAAAATACTTGCCAGAGCTACGAGTTTGCCCATGTACTCCAAGCTTGAGCCCACCTTTCCCCTTGGATTATACATGTATTGGTGAGAGAGCGTTATGGACTTTTAGAGATATGTTTTATGCCAGCTGTACCAACTATATCACCATAATAAATATCCATCCTAAAAAACTAATTAAACCTAGTTGACTAATTGACATCAACTGATAATCAACAGGGGATGCACACTGGAGGGGGTTTGTAAGCTATAGTGTTGAAAAAACAATCCTGCTTCCTTCACAGTTGTCCAGAGGGTAGAATAAGCAGCTTTATTCTGGGGACTCAACTTGCCAATGTGAGTGTTAGTTGAGATTGTAGCCCTCTGGGGCTGTTGTACATCAGTGTTCTGGGACAAAGCTCTAGCCACTTCCTGCTAGTTATAGAACTATCCAGCACTGTATATTCCAGGCAGAATAATCTCCACAAATGGCCTCCCACCCTTCACCTCATGGGAAAGAGGATTAGGGTGGGGAGGGGGGGAAAAGGCACAGAAAGAAAAGGGAGAGAAGTATTCTGAATTAGAGGAGAGAGAGTCCCAGTGGGCTCTTTCATTTGATTACATAGCCCTTTTTATTCCTCTTGTAAACTTAGCCTATTACAATTAGTATTATATTTATCTGTGTGTATAATTTGTCTCCATTCAGAGATTGTAAGCTCCTCAAAGACTAAGACTGGATCTTATTTATATTTGGCTTTTCTCTTCCAGTGCCTAGCACGGTGTATTTATTACACATAATAGATGCTGGATAAAAGTTGATTGGTTGAAAGAACAAAGGATCTTATTTGTATTTGATTCAATAAACAAATATTTATTAAGCTCCTACTATTCCTCAATGCAGGGTACTGGAAAAACAAAGAAGAAAAAAATAGTCCCCAATCTCAAGGAGTTTAAATTTAGTAGGAGAAAGAGTACAAATAAAGAAACTAAGATATGTTAGATTAGTTATAATTTGTTAAACGGCAAACCACCCCATTATCTTTGCCAAGAAAACCCCAAAAGGGGTCACAAAGAGTAGGACATGACTGAAAAATGACTAAACAGCAAAAAATATGTTAAAAAATAATGACCAACATTTGTCTAGTGCTGTAATATTTGCAAAGTACTTCATAAATACTATCTCATTTTTATGCTCACAACAAACCTGGGAGGTAGACGCTATTAATACTCTTGTTTTACAAACGAGGAAACTCAGGTAGACAGCAGTTACAAAGGTTAAATGACTTGCTCATGGAACATACAGCTAGTGTCTGAGGCAGCATTTACACTCAAGTCTTCCTGACTCCAACTTCAGTACTCCATCCACTGTGCCACCTTGCATCAGACAGGTCCAAACATAACATTGTTGTAGGAGAGATTCCAGAGGAGAGCTGAGAAATTGGGAAAAGGATTCATGGAGGACATGCCATCTGTGTTGGGCTTTGAAGGAAGGGAAGGACTTCCACAGGCAAAAATGTCGGGAAGAGACCATTCCAGTCACAATGGAAAGCATGTACAAAAATATGAAGGTGGAAACAGTTGGAAGGCTGTGTTTGGAGTAAAGAATGCATAGCCTTGAATGTTAGACCAAGGTTGTATTTGTCTCCTCCTGTAGGAAACCTCTTGGAAGGCAGGATCATATGATATTTCTATATTTCTCACAATGTCTAGTATTGTGCTGACTATATAGTATATGACTCTGCCAAAGATCTAAGATTTTGTCATCTTGGGAACTCCCAATTGGGAAGTCCCTCCACCACATTAGATCACAGGTTTAGATAAGTTTTAGGAAGTTGCTGGAAGCATACAGAGATTAAATGGCATACCTAGGGTCACATGGTGTTAGAGGTGATATCTGAACCCAAGTCTTACAGAGTCCAAGCCCAATGCTCTTGGACTCACACCATGCTGCTGCAATATGCTAATCTAGTAAATGTTCAATACATACTCAAGTAAACACCCTTTCCAGAAACTGCCCAGTTTCTGTCAGCCTGGGCAAGGAAGGAAAAGTGAATGAATGAGTCAACGAATGAGTGAATGAGTTAGTGAATGAATGAATGATGAGACACAGAGAAGATGAAGGGTAGCTAAGGAGTAAGGGAGAGAAAAAAGGCAATGGAAGGAAGAAGAAGATGGGGGAAATATAAGTGAGAAGAGAAAAGAAAGCAAAGGAGGAAAACAGAAGGGAGGAGAGGAAGAATGAGAAGGAGCTAGAAAGAGGGAATGAGGATAATAGTGGAAGAAGGAAGGGTTGAGAAGGGGGAGGGAAGGAGGGGGAGAGCTTTTGGAAAATGGAGCCCAGAGGGGAACATGTTGACTCAGCCTCTTGCCTTCGATTTTCTCCCTTTCCCCAGGAATCTCATTTTATTTTATTTTCGGGAAGGCAACTTGGTTCTGTGACTAATTTGTTCTTAAACAAACCAAACCCAGGAGGTGGGACAGTTGGGGCCCTAAGTGGGGAGACTGGTTGGGGCCTGAGTCACTGACTATCCAGGGGGCAGGTCCAGGCCACCCCTAGGAAATCCCTTCCCAATCCTGCCCCCACCCCCATTGGGGTGGGGGAGGTACACTCCTGTCCCACCCACTTTCTCACAGGCTTCTTGGAGAGGTGGGGATATGCTTGGGAGGCCTGGGGAGCAGGATCCTGAATCAGGCTGGCTCCTGTAACCCTTATCAGGATCTGCCTAGGGAAGATGGTTCTCACCCTGCTGTGCAGCCTAGAGATGGGGGTGATAAGTGAAGGACACTTGGAGGCTATTCCATCCTTTCTGAAGTTCTGTAACGAAATTGCCCAAGGAATTCTTCACTACCTCTTCTTTTTTCCCTATAGGGTCCCCTTTTTTCCGGGGCCTAGCCATGGAGTCTGATACATAGTACGCTTATTAACCGAGCATTTTGTCTAACCCACTGGTGGGCACCCAATGCCCCGTCATTTGTCTACACAGCTCAGAAAAGCAGTTTCAGTTCCTGAGGAACTAGTCCCATATGCGCCAGGAAAGAGGTCAGGGTGCAGGGTCCAGACCAGACCTAAGGCGTCTCAACACCTGGGGCACATGGCCAGAAAAGGAGACTACTGGGGGGAGGGCAGCGGGTAAGTGTGCTTTTGTGTCCAGGTACCAGCAGCAGGCTTCCCTCCTCCAGCAGCTGGATGGGGCTGCCTCCGACACAGGCATTTGGGGTGGGTGATGGGGGCCAGGGTCCCAGGGCCGGCTGCCTCCTGCCCTTACCCTTCCATTAAAAGCGACCCGAAAACATTAGGAAAAACAATTAAGGGGTGGGCAGCAGTGCAGCGCGGCGGGTGGGGGAGCTGGCTTTGGCCCGGCTCTCAACGCCCATTGATTTGCTATTATTAAAAACAGCAGCAGGGGCAGCTGCAGAGCAGACGCTGCAGCGGAGCTGTCGGGAACTCGTTTGGGGCTCCTCGCTCCCAGTTACTGGAAAGGTTACTCCCGCGTGTGGCAAGGTTGAGATGAATGGAGCCCGAGGCAAGCCTCGCTGGAGTTTGCCTGGGGGTGGCGCTGCCAGCCAGCGGGCAGGCCCAGCCCTGCGGTCAAGCATGGGGGGAGGGTAGGAAGGAGGGGTGGCTGCCGGGCATCCCCGCTTAAGGAGGGAGGGAGCGGAGCGCCCAGCTGGGAACGCCCGCCCCGGTGCCCTGGCCCTGCCCCTTCCCTAGCAAGCATTCCCCCACAAGAGGACGACCGACCTACCGCAGGGCGGACACGCTGGACTTTGAGTCCCAGCCCTCCCCTTTAAGCCTCCGAAAGCAGAGCCTTCCTCCCCACAGCCCTCAGGACAGCTAAGTCCCCTCTCGGGACAAGTGCAGTGTTTGTGCCCTTCTGGAAACAGGGAGGGCTCCTGGATGGCTGGGGAGGAGACGAGGGTCCCCGAGGACTGGAGGAAGGAGGGGGCGGAGCTGGGAGGGGACTGGAGGCAGGGTAGGATGGAAGAAACCTCAAGCAGTTTATCAGCAGCTGCAAAAAGAATCTATCTCCTTTCCCGGTATCCTCCCAACCACCCCGAGGGTCAGTTCCAAAAGGAGAATTAATGCTTGTGGGTGGAAGGCGGGGAGAGGCCTAGGAGAAGCTGTCTGAGGAGGAGCTAAGCCATCTGGTTCCAGCTGGAGCCCAGGCCCCCTCTGCAGCCCTGCCCCCTTAGACCCTCAGCTCTTGCTTCCTTGCCAGGCTGAGGAGGCCTCTTTCCGAGAGGTGGGGAATGCTGCACTCCCATCCAGGCAACCCATGAGTCACCCTCAGCAGGAAGCCGGACCTGGTTTTTGGCCACAAGATCAGTGGGTCTGGACTAGCCCGGAGTGTGGACTGGAGAGGAAGAGAGGAGAGGGGGAGCTATGTCTTCAGCCTGTCTGGGCTTCCCTAGCCCCAGATAGAGGGCAAAGCATCTCCAGCACTGAATCTTTTATCTTCAGAATACTTCCAAACGCGTCACCTGACCACTATGGAGGCTCTTTACTTGGGGGGGGCGGGGCGGCAGCAGTAGGGAGTTTGGAATAAAGGGATTAACAGCCCCTAAACTAGTGGAGCATTACCCTTCCCACCACCATTTCCAATCCCAAACCTATGAACTCAAACCTGAGGCAGGAATCCCTAGCCCCCTTCACCTTCAGCCACCTCCCTTTTGTGATACTGGTATTAAGGTTTACAAGACACTTTACATATAATAATAAAACAATGCATTGTTTCACTTACTTGGTGATCTCATCAGTTTCCATGGGTTCAGTGATCTCTATGCTTGTGGTTCTCAGATCTATATATCCAGTTCTAGTGTCTCCTGAGCTGCAGTCCCACCTAGAAATTGGCCTATAAGCATCTGAAACTCAACATATCCAAAACAGTGCTCATTTTTCCTCTCATTCAACTCTTCCTAACTTCTTTATTACTAGTGAAAGCACCACACTCCTCTTACAGTCGTCCAGTGATTACTCACTCTAATCCACCCTATATAGCCAACTCGTTTCGGAATCTTGTTTCTACCTCCACGTTTCTCATAAGCGGCCTCTTCTCTGCAGCCAACCAATATGAAGCCAGGGTCCCATCATTTCTTCAACCAACCCCAGACTACATGTTGGTCTTCCTGAGTCTCTTCACACTCCAATCCACACAACTATCAAGTGATTTTCCTAAAGTATAGGTCTGACCAGGTCACACTTACACTCAGTAAACTTTAGTGGTTCACAATTACCTTTAGCATCAAAAATAAACTCATTTAAAAACTCTTCATCACCTGGCCCCTTCCAATCTTTTTAGTCTCCTTTGATATTACTCCCGTCTATGCAATGTTCAACCTTACTTACAGATGCAACTCTCTATATCCAGCTTCCATAGCCTGCCTCCAAATTCTAAGTCCTTCTCTCCCCTTTGACTTTTAGAATCCCAGACTTCCTTCAAAGCACCAACTTTTGCCTGAGGCCTTTCCTGGTCTAGTCACTTGCTAATTCCTTTACATCTGTTTTTTCAGTAACTACTTTGTATGTATTTCACACAAGCCCATGTGTATATATGGTTCCCCCCCCCACTTCTCTATCAGGTGGGATTCATCCTTTATTTTTAAAATTTATTTTATTTTTAATTTATGGAGTAAAACAAGCATTTCCATAATGTAGGACAATAAAAAAAGATGATTGTACATGAAACTGTAAATCTACTATGTACAACTTGCTATTCCTTTTAAATATACAACAAAGTTATCATGTAAATTTCTTTTTTTCCTTCCCTCCCCGAACCATGCCCTAAAGATGGCCACCATTGGACACACATAGGAATATACATACACATATATATGTATACATATATGTAAAATTAATCTATGCATACTTCTATTTATCAGTTCTCTCTCTCTCTGGATGATACTCCTGTCTTATTAAAACATAGACTCCTGAGAGGGAAGGGATTTTCACTTTATAAAAGTGCTCCTTGAGGCAGTAACTGGCAATTAATTAAGCTAGTTTGTCAATTGATTGATTCAACAATGCTGAGAGGTAGGGATATTTCCGGTGGGGTTTTGTTTTGTTTTGGTAAGGGTGTGAGACAAAAGCCCTTTAAAATTTCCCCCAATTCAGACCTAAAGTGGAAGTATTTGCATAAGGAAAGGCTAGAATTTCAGAGGAGAGGTTAGCAGAAACAATGGCCTTGCCTCCTGGGTATAGATGGCCTGTATACCTTTTCCCTTTTACTTGGAAAAGTAAAAGTTCAGAAGTTTTAAAAATGTTGAACAGATTTTGATTTTTTTTAAATTTCAGAAGACAGTTTTGAATCTTGTAATTTCCAAGAACATTGGGGGTTTTTTGTCTGTTTTTCCCTCCTTTTTAAATTTTGAAAATGCTGAACTTAACTCCAAATAAAATGAGCATTTCCATATGTATAGAACAGTATATGAAACTGAAGGTTATGCACAGTTTGCTTTTCTTTTAAACTGTATAATAAATTCAACACATAATTTTAAAAACTGTCCTACTTCTACATGATTCTTTCTGGCCTTCCTTTGGTTCTCTTTTGTGCATTTAAAAAAATGCTCCAAAGATCCTCTTTCTTTTCTTTTTCTTTCTTTTTTTCAGGGGCTTTTCTATTCCTAACACCCCTCACTCTCCTCCATTAAAAAGGGGAAAAAATGAGACTTTTGTAACAAATATGCATAATCAAGTAAAATTAATTTCCACATTGGCCATTATCCAAAAATATATGTATTATTCTACATAAGTGCATTACATGTTTGTCAGGATGCTTCAACATCACTTCTCAGAAATCATGGTTAGTCATTGCATTGATTAGAATTTTTTAAATTTTCAGTTGGGTTTTTTCTTTATAATGTTGTTTTTCTATACATTATTCTCTCGGTTCTACTTCCTTGCTTTGCAGCAGATCATACAAATAGTGAATAAACAAACAAATAAATAGACATTTATTAAGCACCTATTATGTGCCAGGCACAGTGCTAAGCACTGAGGATACAAGTACATTTTTTAAAAAATGAAGGAAGAAAGAAAAAAGAAAGACAACCTCTGCCCTCCAGGATCTTACAACATAAAAGGAGAAGAAAACACACAAATGGAAGCTGGAAAGGGGAAGAAGGTGCCCCACCCCCAAGGGCATGATGAAGAAGTCGGAGATGTCCCAAAGTAGTACAGCCAGGTGTGAAATGAGAAACTCTGAGCTGATCTCCCTCTTTAATAGAGGTCTGGAAATCTTTTGGAGGGTTTAGAGGAATACAAGTCTCCCCAGGTTTCTCTGAAACTGTCCCTTCTTTCAAAAGAAATTCAGAAGTAAAAAGTAGGTGGAAATATTTTGGGGTTATTGGAGAAATAACCACGCTTGGTTTATAGCCTAGCCTTCAGAGATGCAAATTTAGGAAGTCCGTTGGTTAGTCAGGATGAGTTCACCCAGCCTTTTACCAGGAAGGGGTGTGGGGGGAAAAAGACTAAGCCCGAGGTCAGTAGTTTGCTGGAATGACCTTGCTCATTGTTCTAAACAGCTTTGCACCTGGGGCTGAGCAAAATTGGGGAGGCTTTTGTTGGTGCTATTGTAAGGGTGTCTGCTATTTCTAAAAGAACTAGCTGAAATAGCATAGCAGTTCCCTGGCCAAGTGTTTCAGCAAAACAACGTCGAACAGCATCAAGGGGTGCAGTGCCCAACTGTGACCAGCAGAGACTGGCAGATCAAAGTCAACGGGAGCAGCATGAAGGTGGAGGTGTGAATTGCTTCTCCACCCAATCACTCTGGCTCCTTATGTAGGTAACTCTCTACTTAGGATTTTTATTTTGTCCTTTGTGGCCACTCTACCAGTTGATACTGTGTGTATTTTATGGGAGAATGCACCCCAAATTTATAAGGGACATGTTATATTTCTTACTTTGCCATTCCTGTAAATGCTGTTACTTTGACCTACCTACATCCTCTGTTGAAAGGGTTGTACAGAATTTATTTAGCCAGTACCACCAAGGTAGCTAGTTACCTTCCAGATTATTCAGCCCGAAAGAAAAGGAAATGTGAAAGTCAAGGAGCAGCTATAAATGCTAATAAAAATGTTCCATTCTTCCCTGTGTGTAGTGCTTGTTTTGGTCTGAGTCTAACTCTGGCCAGCCCTCTTAATTTAGGTTCCATCACACTACCAAATGATTTGCACCACATTCTACCCTAATGCAGAGAACTCAATAATGAAAACTACAACCTTTTCATGGGGAGGAAGCCTGTCCATCAAATGAGAAATTATTTTAATCCTTCCTGGAATGTACCATTGATGTGATACAGGGATTGTCCAAGACTGAGGTAGAGAAATAGGGAGATTGTTGAAGAACTTAAGATACAATGATCTGTGACTATAATGCTTGAATGTCTTTAAGTATTGGGTAGCCAGTTTCGGTTTTATGATGCAGAAAACATCACTGATACTTATGTGATCTTCACTAATATCCAGCAGGAAGAAAAAGGTCTCAGAATGTGTGTTGATTGGAGAGGCTGCAACAGAGGGTCATAATTCAGGGTACAATGCATATATAGCATGTGAACCATATGAGGCCAGATCAATTTTTCTTTTAAGGGGATGGTGGCCCTTATCCTACTGTTGCAGTTTGGGGTTGCTGGAAACTCTGAAATGTTAAGGTATAGGGTGGCTTCTGCCCCGAATGAATTCACACACTCAAACCTTCTTCCAGCCAAGGAGCAGTTTATTGTAACTCCAATAGAAGTGGGCTAGATTCCAATTGAATCTTCTACTTAAAGGGGGTGAGAATGATAGTTTTATACAGAAAAAGGGAAAAAAGATTGGTGAAAAGAGCTACATGGGATTAAGTAAGTGGGGTGGGAGACCCCAGTGGAAACAGAGAAAGAAGTTAAGTGGTCTGGACTGAGTGGGAGAGTCACAGTGAAAGGACTATTAAGTATTTCAGTGAGCTGGGCTGGGCCAGGTGCCTTGAGTGAAACACCAGGGACTGGGTTGTGTGGGAAAGTTCAGGGACTGGGCTGCTTTCAAACACATGGTCTTTTCCTTTTAGGAGTCCAGGTCCCATAACTCCATCATTACCACTGACTCATTACCCAGCTGGATTTTTCTTTTTACACCTAACTTTCTTCCATGGACTCTGTGATCTAGTGACACTACCTCCTTGCTATTTCTCACCCAGTGCTCTTCCTCCTCATCTCCTCTTGGTCTCCCTGGCTTCCTTCGAGTTCCAGCTAAAATCCTACCTTCTGCAGGAAGTCTTTCCAGATCCCTTACTGCCTTCCTTCGGTTGATTTTCTCCTATTTATCCTGTATATAGCTTGTTTGTACTAACAAAATTGTTAACATAATTGTTACTATTAATAAGGACAGAAATTGTTAATACCAAATGTAATATTACTTGCCACTCTCTTAAATGATCCTTGTAATATCAGAATTTCAGTAATGTCCTTGCATTCCTACTCTTAAGATATTTATTCTTGATAGTTGAGCTGAAACACCCTTCCCTGCCCCCTCAGATCTTGCCTTGTGGGGGAACTTGGCTCAAATTGGATTTGCGCCTTTGATGTCCTTGCCCCTTACCAATGGGATTTATGGCACGAAGGGCAAAACAGCCAGAATAAAGTAGCTTTCCTTGCCTGGATTGCCAAGGGCCAGTGGTGTCTCTATCAGGCCTTGTTACCTCATACTGTCTCCTCCTCTTCTCCTCCTAAAGCTATGAAAACTTTTTCATGGGTCTCTTTGGTTGGGCAATCCAGTATGGCAGATTTTCTGCCCTATTATCTCAATTAAAGCCACTTTATTCCTCAACTCAAGGTTTTGATTTATTTTAGAACCTGACAGTGCATAGTTGTTTGCATGGGGTCTCCTGCCTTAGACTGTGAGCTCCTTGAAAACAAAGATTAGTTTTTGCCTTTCTTTGTATCCCCAGTGGTTGGTACAATGCCTGGCACATAGTAAGTACTTAATAAACGCTTATTGACTTGACTTCCCAGTATTAAAACACTTTCTCAGTTCTGGGAAGTATTATCAAAGGCTATATAAATTATCTTTATCTTGTTAGCTCTAAGCACCTAGCTAGAAACAAGAGTTTCCAACATAACACCTCAGTGTTAGAGCTATTGCTCTTTTCTAGCCAAGAAGCTCAAGGCAGGGAAGGAGAGACTGGATTGAGGCCTTTGGGTTTATAGTTTATGGGGGGCAGTGGGGTGGAGGAAGAAGAGTCAGCCACACAGCTTCTGTCCTGACAACACTTTGTGCCCCATTGGTTCAAGCAGCCTCCTGGGGTCCTGACCCCTTCGTGGAAGTTGCCTCTCTCTGATACTTCTGCTCTCTCAACTTCCCTGGCTTTTCAGAGGTTTCCTTTCTGTAACTCCATGTGGCTTTCTACTACTTCCCTTTCCCCAACTCCACACTTCTTTGTTTTGTAGCTCATGTAAGCTTCTGGGAATCCTCATCTCAACTCCAACTCTGGTGGAAGAATTGTGTTGCTGGAACTAGGCCAACTATAGCTCCGCCTCAGGTTTCAAAAGGTAGCCTGAGGGGTCAGGGATGATCCTGTAATAGCATTGTTTCAAGTCCCCAATGGTGTGCTTCCCCTTGCCCCAAGATTAGTAGTTGAGAATCTGTTTAGTTAGACTTTTACAAAAGGATCTTTACTAAGGTGGTACAAAACATCAATGGGATCATGGGGAAACAATTATTTGCTGGTGGATGCTGGATTTTATTTTTAAGCCTAGTCAAAAATTTTTTTTGGGGGGGGGGAGGCAATCGGGGTTAAGTGACTTGCTCAGGTCACACAGCCAGTAAGTATCTGAGGCTGAATTTGAACTCAGGTTCTCATGACTCCAGGGCCGGTGATCTATCTACTGTGTGCCACCTAGCTGACCCATTTAGCAATTTCCATATAGCATCAATCCCACCTAGTTGGTGTCCAAATGCAGCATTATTGCCTTATGGCTCCCACTGCATCCAGGGCCATCTCCAGTTGTCCTGATCTATATCTTGCCACTGGACTCAGATGGCTCTGGAGGAGAAAATGAGGCTGGTGACTTTGCACAGCCCTGCCTCACTTAAATCCAATTCACTTGCAAATCATGACATCACCTTCCTGATGTCATGGTCCTCTTTGGAAAGACAAATAACAACAAACATATTGCCTTATGAGTTCTTGTCTCAGCTAAGCCAGAACATACTCTTCGTTCTTCCGGACAGTGATGCTGTGTTGGCTGCAAAATTATGTATAGACTTAACTCCCAGGTTCCCAGGCTCCCTCTCCCAATCTTTAAAAACTCACAAGGTCAGAGCCTCATGATAGATCTCCTTCACCTAAAATGAATGGTGAAGCAGGCAAAAAAAAAATAGAGGCCCATATTCATGGGGCTGCCTCACTTTTCAGCATCGTCTCTATAGGATGTTGTCAGCAAAGACAGTGATCTACCAAGAGTGGACAGCTACAGAGAATGACCAAAGCCTTGGTTGGTTAGTGCCTTTTGAAAGCACCCACTGTCTCAGCTATGTAGTCAATCAAAAAGGCTTCTCCTAACCCCATGATTAGCAGACCAGAACCAGTTACAGAATGTCTATAAATATTCCAAAGCCTCTCCAAAGGATTTTCATTACCCATCATCACTACTCTCCAAGAAGTAGGCTCCACACCCTCTTCCACCAGATTAACATCAAAGGTGGTCTGGTGGGCGTGTCAATTCCCTGTTACAAAGCAAAGAGTGAGAGAGTAAGTATTGCCCTAGAGAAATTAGATGGGCTTCTCAGCTGGACAAATCCTAAGAACCTTTAACAATTAAGAACTAGTAGAAGCATATTTAAAGTCTCATTTATATTAAAACTAAAAATATTAAAAATAATATTCTTCTCTAAAGCCCTTTACAGACTCCTGGGAAAAGCCCTATGGAAAGGTGGTTAATAGGTTGAGACAAAAAAAAAAAGGCCTTTTATTAGATGAATGGATTAAAGGAAAATCTTATTATCTCCTGAATAGATTAAGCTAGGGTCTATCCTATGGGAATGCCTTTTTCCATTCAGTGGGAAGCACTCTTTCCACAGGATGGCTAGGTGGTGCAGTGGATAGAATGCCAGGCCTGGAATCAGGAAGACTCATCCTTCCTGCATTCAAATCTGGCCTCAGACGCTTGCTAGCTATGAGATCCTGAGCAAGTCGCTTAACCCTGTTTGCCTCAGTTTCCTCATCTATATAATGAGTTCAAGAAGGAAATGGCAAACCACTCCAGTATCTTTGCCCAGAAAACTCCAAATGGGATCACAAAGAGTCAGACACAACAGAAACAACTAAACAACTCTCACTACTTGAGCTTTAGGGGTGCTAGAACCCCAAAATCACTAACAAAGGTCCTGCCCAAATAAATTTGACCCAAGCCTTCTTTCAGCCAAAGACAAGGTTTATTTGAACATCAGTCGGGGGTGGGTGAGATTTAAAGAATCTGCCATATTGGCCAGACTCTTAAGGAATCTAAGCATTTATACAGCTAACGCAAGCAGGCCAGATCTTAAGAATCTGAGCACCTTAATGGAGACAAGATGAATCTTATATACAGAAGACTGTGGGAGGGATCCAGGAGTGACCAAGTAGTCTGGGATAACTGGAGGAGCCTAAGGAGGATCTAGATGGGAGTGGCCAGTAAACTGGGGTGAACAGAATGCCAGGAACCTGTGGCCATGGGAGAAAAGAGTCTAGATAGGATTAAGGATGGAAAGTGGCCGGGGGCAATTGGGACGTAATAGAATAGAATTGGGAAAATGAACTCAGCCACAAGGCCAGTCGAGTGGATTACAGCCTCAGGCAAACACCAGAGATTTGGGAAAAGTCCAGGGATTTTCTTTTTTGGGGTCCAGATCCCAAAGACATGGTCTTTTCCTTTTAGGGGTTCAGATCCCATCCCCATCACTACCTCCTATTAAATTTAGATTATCAGGTATAGATTATTGATTCTTTAAGAGGAATAGAGTAACAGGTATGGAATAGTGACTTCTTTGCTCCATTTCTCAAATGTTAACCCAGAACTATTTTACATATGAAGATCTTTTCCTGGTTCAAGATTCCTGAAATCTTCTTGGGGCAAAGTCATGTCAGATGGAATAAGGGACTATGATGATTTTGATGGGGTTGGGATCTGGACCCCAGAAAGAAAAAACCCTGGACTTTCCCCGAATGGCCAAATCTCTGGCATTTGCCTGAGGCTACAATCCCATCAACCGGCCTTTCATTGTGGCTACACCCAATATCCCAATTCTGTTACATTTTAATAAACCTTGTCTTTGGTTGAAAGAAGGCTTGGGTCAAATTCTTTCAGTCAGCATCCGCTTATTGTGATTTTGGGATCCCAGAACCCCTAAACCCTTAAACCTCAATAGTTTGGACCTCTCTCCAAACTAGAAATGGCTTGTGTATAGATTAACAGTAAATTAATTAAAGCTGAGTCTGGCAAGCTTGAGCCTAAATTGCAGGGTACAGTACTAGTATTAATATATAATATGTCTATATATATTTAAATTTATTTAATTTTTAATTTATGGAATAAAACAAGCAGCAGAAGGACAAGAAAGGACAGCTTGACTTAAACCTTCTGAAGCTATTTGGAGACAGTTGGGATAGAAAATGCAAACAAGTGCTTAAAGGTTCAGTCAACTTCCTCACCATCCACCCTTATTGGTTTATGCAAATTCAGGCAAGCGCTTTGTGTTACCTACCAATACATGAATGAAAAGTTTGGCAAGAATTCTGTTCTAAGAAAGTGGTGGTCACCATGAATATGTTGCATTTCCTAGCAGAAGAATTATGACAGTGAGACTTAGTCTCTTGTACACAAATTGGATTTTTTGGCCCTGAAGTGGGTGATCATTGAGGAGTTCAAAGATTATAAGTGTGGGATTAAATTCCAAGTATGGGCAGATAACAATCCATTAATATATCTTGACAATCAACAGGTTGGATGGCACCTGGACAAGATGGGTAGCAACAGTTTTAGCTACCTAATAAGTTCTGTGTACGCTATCAGCCAGAAAGACATACACAGATATAGATGCTCTGTCCAGAGGGTCCACATGATCCTGAAGTTGTGGTCACACTTGAAGAAGGTGTGAAGGCTTTATGTGGTGCCCAGGTAGCTGGGTGAAACCTAAATTGAATGAGTTGCAGAAAGTGGGGTCAGGGGAAGGATGCAGAGGAAGTGCTAAATACATTTTCCAACTGGGCTGCCCCTCATGCCTAGAATGCATTTCCTTCTCACCTCTAACTCTCATAATCCCTAGCTTCCTTCAAGGCTCAGTTTTTGTGATATCTCCTAACAAGAAGTTTTTCCTGATTTCTCCAACTGTTAGTGCTCTCTCTTCATATACTTACTTGTTGTTTATATATTGTATCTCTCCCCACCTCCCCCATGCTCCCAGTTAACTACAAGCTCCTTGAAGGCAAGAACTGTGTTTTCTTTTTTCTCCTCTTTTCTTTTTGTATTTCCAGTATTTAACAAAGTGGCTTTTACATAAGAGGCTATTGATAAATGTTTGTTGGATTGTATTGAATTAGATTAGAAACCAAGAATTAGGTTGTTACTTGCCCCGGGTGCACAGTTAATTAGTGTCAGGGACAGAATGAAAACCCAGGTCTTTCCAGCACTCTTTGCCCTTATTTCACACTGCCTATTTCACACTAACTAGCCTGGGCTTTCTATTCACTCTGGACTAGAACAAAACATGATAGGAATGTTTTGGGAGGAATACAAGGAAGGGCCAGAGCCTGAGGGTTGGATCTGAAGACCAGCCAGGAAAGACCTGATTGATACAAAAATCAAGGGTAAAGGTGTGAGAGAGTTGACCTGAGAATGAAACCTAGAACAAGAATGTAAAAGCCTGGCTGATGAGTCAGACTCATTCAAGTAACAACACTGCGTGCTTGTAATTTACCTATTTATATACTCAGAGACCTTCCACACACTATATGAAAGTATTCTAACTGGCCTGTTCAACAGTCTAGTTCCAACCAAATCTCCAAATGAATCTAGCCTATGTCAAATGGTCTGCTTTGGTTGTATACTCTACATGGCCTTAATCCCAAAGCTCCTCACACTGAATCCCATACTGATTCCTTTAAGTCAATAAAAATTTATACAGGTAAACATGAGTTGTTTAAAAAAAAAATCAACCAGCAAACTTGCCATTATTTTCAGGGTTAACAAGTTATAGAAAGATGCTTGGGAAAGCCTTTAAACTAGGAGCTCTTAACCTGGGGTTCATGAACCCCCAAACGATTATCAGGATCCCCATGCCAAGACCACTCCTCTCTTTTCACTCCTCTCTCTCTTTTTTTTCCTTGGTGAGACAATTGGGGTTAAGTGACTTGCCCAGAATCACACAGCTAATGAGTGTGAGTTCACATTTGAACTCAGATCCTCCTGATTCCAGGGCTGGTGTTCTATCCACTGCACTACCTAGTTGCCCCTCACTCCTCTCTTTTCACTATTAGGAGAAACCCTGTTTCCCAGAGCTAAGTAAGGTCCAGTAAGCAAGCTGTGCCCTGAGCTTGGTATAACAACAATCCTTTCACCCTCTGGATGGACTCTGCTGCAGCAAAATCCCAGAGTTGTTTCCACACCAGCCCCAGGTGGTCCCTGAGTTCAGACAAGCACCTGCAGGAACCACATTCTGTTCATGCAGCCCTGCTATGAGTCAGAATCACCTTATCATTGCTGTTACCCCCTCACTGCCATGACATAGTTCACTGCCTGTTTCTTTGTCTGGTCGCTGATTTGTATCAAGGCTTGGCCTCACTGTAGCCTCCTCCTAGAGGAGACCCCAGCACTTGTATCTAGTTTCTCTCCTCCAATGTAATAAAGAAAGTTTTTTGCTTATAATCAGTAGCTCTTTGGTTTTATTTTATTTTTCAGAGTTAACAGTTGTGATAATCTTTGTGAGCTATTTGGTATAGTCAGAATTAACAGTGGTTGTATAACTGCTATGGCTCTTTGGTCAGTTATTTTCAGGATTTGACAGGATCTAAGGATAGATTTCAGGGTATCTATGAATTTGGAAGGGAAAAAATTATATCTTTATTGTCATTTACCTCTCACTGAAAATTGACATGTTCTTCAGTTATGAATATAGGTAACAAACCACAGTTGTATTAGGCTTCCCCAAAGGAGTCCATGACACAAAAGAGGTTAAAAAAAAAACACAACCCTTCTCTAAACAATCCATTCCTATCCCCCACTTCTCTCAGCCCCCAGCTCCCAGGGTAGGTCAAAGACAATCAAAGTAAGAAACACAAACAGACACAGAGACGCTCATGGAGTTAGACACACAGAGAAAGAGACACAGACTGAGTGAAAAAAAGAGACAGAAACATAGAAGTATAAAGACAGAAAAAGGGAGACAAACACAGATATAAAAATAGAGAAGGAGATTCAAGGTTCACCAGCTCCTTTCACCTCTGAGAGAGGAGATACCTAAGTAGTCCCTCATGGAGGAGGGGCAGAGGGGAAGAGAAGAAATAGGGTCTGTCAAACTGGTATTTCACTTTCTCTTTTGTTCTTCCTTTCAGCCTCAGCCCCCTACTCAGAGGCCCATGCTGATATAAGGCAGGAAGAGCCCAGCTTTGGCACCCTGATCTAAATCAGAGCCAGCAAGCCTGAGTCAACCTGCTCTCAGTTTCTGTCCTCCTAAATTAGCTTTACCGGGCTGAGAAGAGTGGGTTTTCTGATGAAAGGGGGATGAGGAAAAGGGGCAGATTCAGAGAAAGAACTGAAAAGGCTATACTGAGATAGCAGTGGGGTTTCCTCCAGCTGTGTTGTGGGGGCAGGAAATGTAGCAGGTGTGGGGGGGAGCAGAGAAAGGAGGGGTGGACAGTTCTCTGTTCTCTGTTGCATGGGTGTTTTACAGTAAGAGAGCTAAGCTCTCAGAGGAAATGCAAGGAATGTGCTTGTGACCCACTCCAGGGCCCACTCATAGCTAGCATTTAGTCCCCAGGATTTTGTTCTAGGGGTCCAGGGCTGGGTTTAGCAGTCTGCCTGTACGGTAGTGTTTTTCAAGTGTTGGGGAAGAGGGGGGAGGGAATGGTGAAAAAAAGGAATGCTAATCAGTCAATCAACATTTTTTTAGCGTTCTCCAGAAATATGCCCCTAGATAGCAGAAAAATCCTTCCAGTTGAACTTCATGCCTGTTATTTAATTTAATAATTCACATTTACATCATGTTTTCCAGTTTGTAAAGCGCTTTCTTCACAATTAGGCTTGTTAGGTAACTGGGGCTCTGAGAGTAGTTAACTTTGGTTCACAATCATAACTAGAATTCTGGCAACAAAGGCAAATTCACTGGGTGGGGAATGGGTCTAAGACATCATTGTTGTGTGTTATTGAGGCACACTGAAGACAGAGGTCATGGGAGTTGAGGAGGATGAGAGGCTGGAATATTTGAAGGAGTAGAAGTAGGAATGGAGAAGACTGGCCGGGCATTGAAGTTATTGGAGAGTTAGGGAAATGACCCAGAGATTCACGGAAGACAACATGGAAGCAACAAGGATCTAGATAATACGGAGTAAACTTTAAAAGAGCAGAAAAAGAAGAGAAATGGTTGCTGAAGATTTTTTTGGGGGGTGGGGCTAGGCAATGGGGTTAAGTGACTTGCCTAGGGTCACACAGCCAGTAAGTATTATGTGTCTGAGGCCAGATTTGAACTCAGGTCCTCCTGAATCCAGGGCCAGTGCTCTATCCATTGCACCACCTAGCTGACCTATATGGTTACTGACGATTGATGGCAGAGGGGATGTATGAAAGTGGCAGTGGAAAGGAGGAAAGAAGTATGCCAATTCCTCTTGTTGGCAGTGGAGGAGGAGGTATGAGAGAAGAAACCATCTCTTGAAGAAGGTGCCAAGAGATGTTGGTTTCTTTAAGAGAAAACTAGATTTCAGAGAGCACCAGAAGATGGGAAGACTGTAAAAGGAAGGGAGCTAGGATGATGGGGAGTTTATTAGTAATAAAGTGAGGTTCCAGAGAGAAAGAGGGCAGAGGAGATCAGGAAATTGGGAGGGCAAGGGTGAGTTATGATAAGGAGGAGGACAGCATCCACCAGCAAATAATCATTTCCCTGATGATCCTGAGGATGAGATTTGGAGTTGCCTGGGAATAATAGGTGGGATGGGGAGAGAGGAGTGAGGAAAGATCAGAGAAATAGAGTTCTAGACAATTGGTGGTGATGTTGGTAGTTTTAAAGCAAAGATGAAAAAGTAATGTAGGTTTGGAACCTTACTGTCCCAATCAGCACTTGGGAGTACTCAGGAGAATGTTGGAAGAGAATTCTAATTTCTCTCAGAATGATGTCCATCTACCTCCACAATATCTCTTCCATCTGTCCTCTTCTCTCCACATAAATGGTTTCTTCTGTAGTTCAGGCCCTTATCTACTCTAGTAATCTAGTATTGCACTAACTTCCTAATTAGCATCCCAGCTTCCAATCTCTTCCACCTCCCACACTACTGACAAATAGATATGACCACATCACTCTCTTACTCAAAAACTTAAATTCTTATTGCCTCTAGGACAGGGGTTCTTTTTTAAATAATATTTTATTTTCCCCCCAATTACATGTAAAAACAATTTTAACATTCTTTTTTTTTCAAATTTTGAGTTCCAAATTCTCTCCCTCCCTCCCTCCTCTCCCCACCCCCATTGAAAAGGCAAGCAATTTGACATAGGTTATACATGTACAGTCATGCAAAGCACATTTCCATGTACGTCCTGCTGTGAAAGAAAACACTGATAAAAAAAAAAACTACAACCCCTTTGGCAGTTGGGTGAAACCTTTCAACCCCTTCTCAGAATATTTTTAGAGGCATAGGATCAAAATGGAAGCAAATTGTATCGAAGTATAGTTATCAAAATCTATATAAAAAAGACTTCAGAGACCCTTGCCTATGATAAAATTCAAGTTTTTCAGCCTGGCATTCATCTGACCCTCATCTAGTTTTCTAATCATTTCATAGTACTCCTTTTCCCACATTCCCTATTCTAGTCAAACTGGCTTGCTAGCTGTTTCATCATCCACTGCCATATCTTAGCACAAGTGGTCACTCATGTCTAGAATGCACTCCTTCCTCATCTCTACCTCCCAGGATCACTGACAGCTCAGCTCAGGGTCTTTCTTAAACTCACCAATTAATAGTACTCTCTGCCTTTTGAAATTATTTTGTATACACTTGTATTTACTTGCTTCATTACACATTATGTCCCTACCCCAGTAGAGTGAAAATTCATTGAATGTTGTATGATAGTTATTTCTTTTTACATTCCTTTATAAGCTGTTCCTCTATTGATACCCCCCCAAATTGAATAAAACAAATAAAAAGAAACTCCTCGTAAAAACCATGCATAGTTCAGTAAAACAAATTCCCACTTTGACCATTTCAGAAGATAGATGTCTCTTTGCATTTCAAGTTCATCATCTCTCCATCAGGAGTTGAGTGGCATGTTTCATCTTTAGCCTTCTGGACTTGTGATTTGTCATTTTGTTGATCAGAATTTTAGAGTCTTTCAGGGTTATTGTTTTTTTCTATGTTACTGTCATTGTCAAAATTGTTATCCTAGTTCTGTTCATTTCACTCTGCATCAGTTCATAGAGGTCCTCTCAGTTTCTTTTAAAACTATCAATTTTATCATGGCAGCTGTGAGACCCTTGGCAAATCACTCAACCTCTGTTTGCCTCAGTTTCATCATCTGTAAAATGGGGATAATAATAGCACTTATCTCCCAGGGTTGTTGTGAGGATCAAATGAGATAATAATTGAAAAACACTTAACACAGTGCCTGGTGCATAATAGGTGCTATATTAATGTTAGCAGGCAGCTACATTGCTTAGTGGATTGAGCATTAGGTCCAGAGTCAGGAGGATATGAGTTCAGATCTGGCCTCAAACACTTACTAGATGTGTGACCCTGGGCAAGTCACTTAATCTCTGTTTGATTAATCCACTGAAGAAGGAAATGGCAAACCAGTTTAGTATCTTTGCTAAGAAAACCCCATGGACAGTATGGTCCATGGGATCACAAAGAATCAGACAGGACTGAACAAAAACAAATGTAAATATTAGCTATTATTATTATTATTATTTCTCATGGCATAATACAATTCCATTAAAGTTATACACTGCCATTTGTTTAAGTCATTCTCCAGAGACTATTTCTTTTTTTATCTTTTTATCTCTTTCACCTAGCAGAGTACCTTACACACATATGGTTAATATCTGTTTCTTGAATTGAATTGAACTGAACAAGATTACAAGATCTTTTGGGATTGAGAATGGGAAGGGACCTTAGAGGTCATTTAGTCCAATCTTTTCATTTATAGATGAGGAAACTGAGGCCCTAAAGTGATTCTCACAAAAACCCTTTATGAGTTAAGTAAGCTACAACCTCCATAATGTTCCACGGACCTAAACCCCAAGACCCATTCTGTCCCCCACATTTTTCACTGTAGGATAGTGAGCACTTGTTTTTGACTGATACTGCTTGCCCAGAGATGATAGGAGAATTCTGGAAGTAAAGGGGAGACATTTGCCAGAAGTTCAGATTAGGGGCCCAAGATGCCTGATGAGGCTGCTTCCCCATTTTTCCTGCTTCAACTGCTAAAGGATGAGGATCAGAGAGGAATTACTCTTCCTGTATGGTCCTGTCTCCTGTAGTGCATCAGAGTTCTTAGAAACACATGAATATCTCTGCACCTTCCCAACTATCAGAGAGTCAAACAATAACTCAACTCTTAGTATATAAAAAAGATTTGCACTTGTAGTGGGAGCCAGAAAACTAGGGAGCCAGTTATTCCTGGCATTGTCAGTAACTATCTCTGTGACTTTGGGCAATTTATTTCCCCTTGCTGGTTCCTCATCTGTAAATGAGAGAGTTGGACACGGTCCCTTCAAGTTCTGATATTCTGTCGTCTATAATTGGAAGGAATGGGATTTCAAGTTCTTGTTTTATCCTACCCTGTCCTAGGAGAGTGAGACATTATTAATAACCTTTAGAAAGCCTAAATTGGCCCATTTTTTTCTTATCAAACTAGAGAGGGATGGATGGTGTGTGTGTGTGTGTTTGTGTGTGTGAGTAGTCATGTGACCTGGGTTTGAATCCTGACTACAGCATTCATCAGCTATTATGATTATGGGCAAGATACTGAAGATGCTACAGAAGCAATAGCAGCCCGCACCTAGCTCATGCCCACTTTCTACAAACCTACAGAAAAGCAGGTAGTCATTTGGTCAATTAATTAATTAACTAATCAATCAACCATCAATAGAGTGTAATAATCTCTGTAAGGTGGCATCTATTCCAGCCATCAACTAAGGTAAGGGTGGGGGTGTTGATTTGGGACAAAGTTTCTCCAACAATTAGGAAATAGATTCCCTACCCCTACCCCCCATCCCTACCATGAAGCTGAGCAGGTTTAGCTACCCTTGCTAGCCACAGTCAAAATTCAATCTAGGAGAAAAGGAAATGGAAAATTGATCTGAATAATGAGAATTATAGACATCTCTATATGGCTTCAACCCCATCTTCTATCTGGAAAATTTCTTGCAATCCTACTGACCTTTTACATTTATATGATATAAGCAAGCCACATACATTTTATTGTACAAAGAAAATTTGTAAGAAATTTCAGAATTACTCTGTAGAGTACTTGCTTTAAAAAAAAAACACATAAAAACGTATTACTTTCAAAGCTGTCCTCCTTGTCTTTGTTTCCTTCTGAACTTTCTTCTGATCTCTTCTGTGCATTTAAAAAAATGCTTCAATGACCCTTTTTTATTTTCTTCTTTTTTGGGGGGGGAGCAACACTATCGCTAGCTTCCCTCCCCTCACCCCAAATAAAGAAAGAAAAATAACCCTTCTAACAAATAAGCATGGTTAAGCAAAACAAATTGTGTTCAAATTGTATCTTGTTCTGATCCCCCAACCACCTACACCCCGTCTAGCATGTTTATAAGTAGCTAAAATAAAGTAACAATATCAGGAAATAAAACTGCAAAAGGGAACCTAGAAGTCACAGACAATTCCAAAGATCAAAGGAGTACAATCTGCTAACTGTATTATATATTAACCAAAAATCACATCCTGAGACTATGCACTAAATCAGGCAAAGCCATTTAGGCTTTTCTGTCAGGGCTTTTTGGTACTGTGATATGTAAATCTCAGATAAAATTCCAGACAGCTGCAGTAAGACCACCAAAACACCAAATGTTCCTGATTGAGATGATGTCAATGTGTTAACTTTGTTTTTTTTAATCTTATTTTTAATTTGTAAAAGAAAATGAGCATTTCCATAACACCACACAATAAAAAGCTGATTGCACATGAAATTGTAAATCTACTGTGTACAACTTGCTATTCCTTTCAAATATACAACAAAATTATGTATTTCTTTTTTCCCTCCCCCCAGAGATTAGACTCATATATAATATATACATATACATACACACATACATATGTAAAATTATTCTCTATTTATCAGTTCTTTCTCTAGATGTGGACAGCATCTTTCTTCATATGTCCTTTAGAGTTAATTTGGGTATTTATAATAGCCAAAACAACTTATTCACTCAAAGTTGTTCTTAAAACAATATTGTTGTTATTGTATACAATGTTCTCTTGGTTCTGTTCATTTCACCCTTCATTATTTCATGCAAGTCTTTCCATGTTTTTCTAAGATCATCAAGCTTATCATTTCTCATAGCAAAGTAGTATTCCATCACAATCATATACCACAACTTGTTCAGCCATTCCCCAATTGATGGGCATCCCCTCGATTTCCAATTCTTTGCCATCACAAAGAGAGCTGCTATGTCCTTACACTAACCCTGGGAAGTAGGTGCTATTATTATCCCCATTCTCTAGCTGAGGCAGCTAGAGAAGTTAAGTGATTTGCCCAGGTTGCATAGCTAGTGAGTGTCTGAGTTTGGATTTGAACTCAGGTCTTCCTGAATCTATGACATTCTGGGAGGCAGGGATGAAAAAAAAGGATTGAAAGGGCATTTTTAGAAAAAAAAAAACAGATCAGAAAGCATAAGAAAATGAGAAAGCAAGCAGTTGTGTAATTTGATGCAGGTTAAAGGCCTGCTGAAATAGGCAGAAAAAGAGTACCTAGAAAAAGACAGATGTGGAACTTTTCACAGTCAGAAGAGGCCCAGAGGAGAATGATGTGTTAGGGATGATGGGAGGAATCCAAATGAAAATAGAACCACTGAGTCAGGGTTGAAAAAACACTTGTGGCCTGGGACTGAGGGATGGATCTGAGGACCAGAAAGAAAGATTCAATTTGTTCAAGAATCAGAGCTAAAGGTGTGAGATATCTGGCCTGGGAATGAAGCCTAGAGTAACAGCCCAAGAGTCTGACTAATGAGTCAAGCTCATTCAAGTGAAAACACTGTGTGCTTATAACTTGTCTATTTATACACCCAGAGGTTTTCACACCCTATAGGACTATAACTGGCTTACTGGGTGTGTGTTCACAAATAGGCTCCAATCTATCTTTCAAGACTGATTTCACAAGACTCCTCCTCAGTGCACCTTATATGTCATCTCCTTTCTCCATGCCCTTACACAGGCTGTCCCTCCACCTAGAGCACTCTTCCTTTTCTGCCTTTTGGAATTCCCAGCTCTCTTCAAGAAAGCTCAAGGGCCAACTCCCATACTAGCCTCTTTCCTGATCCTTTCTCTCCACCACCACTAACAAATTATTTTTTGATAGATTTTTTTTTTTTGAGGCAATTGGGGTTAAGTGACTTGCCCAGGGTCACACAGCTAGTAAGTGTCTGAGGCCGGATTTGAACTCAGGTCCTCCTGACTTCAGGGTGGGTGCTCTATCCACTGTGCCTCCTAACTGCTGCAATAAATTATTTTGTATTCACCTAGCTTCACACATGTTGTTTTCCCCCCCATAGATAAAACTCCTTCAGAGGCAGAAATTCTCTTTCTTTTCTTTGTATCCCAAATGGCATCTCCTAGGTGCTCAATAAATGATTGATTGAATCATATTGTGCTGAGGATGCTGGAGGAGACATCTTAAAGAGAGAAATAAAGGGAAGACTTAAGGCTGGATTTGCCTTTGTCCCCCACCTCCCTCATGGGAGCAGAAAGTTACCAGTAGAAGAACAATAGAAGTCTTTGGTTTTGGAGTTTGTAATGTTACAGATTGAGGAACAGTTAGGTGCTGCAGTGGTTAGAGTGTTGGTCCTGGAGTCAGAAAGTCAGAAAGACTTCTCTTTGTGAATTCAAATCTGGCCTCAGACACTTACCAGCTGTGTGACCCTGGCAAGTCACTTCACCCTGTTTGCCTCAGTTCGTCATCTATAAATGAGCTGAAGGAGGAAATGACAAACCGGTCTGGTGTCTTTGCCAAGAAAACCCCAAATGGGGTTGTGAAGAGTTGGTCACGACTGAATCAACTCAACAACAACAATATCATAGATCGAGTGCTGAAACCTCAGAGGTCACCAGTCCAACCCACTCACTTCATAGACAAGGAAACTGAGGCCCATACTTGTGACATAATGACTTGCCTAAGGTCACACAGGTAGTAAGCTGCAGAGCCAGCAGCAGAACTCAGATCTTGGGACTCCAAGTTCATTTCTCTTTCCCACTTTACCTACCACAATCTGTTTTGTCACAAGGTTCATTGTTGGAACTAGCATTGAGAACTCAAGAGTCCTGGATCCCATACCACTGCCCTGTACCCAATCTTACTGCTGCTAGTTCCTGGGACAGGAACCAAAAACAACCGAGAGGGATGGGTGAATCAATCAGTAAGTCAATTTGTCAGTCAACACTTTGTGCTTCTGATCCCTGAGGGTTCTAAAGTTTACAATCTAATGAGGCCTGTGTGGTGGTTTGACACTTCTCCATATGCATTTCTATTAAGGAACTACAGACTGGGCCCCTAACTTCTTCCAGCCTCGAGGAGTCCTGACCTAGAAAATGAATATAGCTTGGAGTAAAATTTCCCCACTACTGGATAACCACTTCAAAGCACATTTTCCCCCTGGGTTTATATTAATAACATTATCTCTGTATAGGAGGTCAGGGAGGTTAAAATTCCTAGGGAAGGAAGAAAACGAGAAGATATAGTTTCCTATGCTTGGGGATTCTCATAGGGAGATCGGAGGACATAAGACCACAGCACAACAGACATAGATCTTTAATGCTAATTGCAGTGGTATGGGGCCATAAAGGTGAGTTAGGGTATGGTTAGTCAGAGAGAAAGTCAAGTGTTGAGCAGAACTTTAAGGGTTGAGCAGAAAAGGATGTGATTCTTTTGAGGAAGGGCATGGGGGAGATTGCAGAAACAAGAAATGGCACTTGTTCCCGGAGACAGAAATGAGCCAGTAGTCACATGGCAGGGGGGTGGGGTGGGGTGGTTACTATATCTGCTTGTGAAGTTAATGTTTTTGAAAGGGATTTAGCCCATCTTTTCAGATATGATCCACGAGGTCACTGGGGCTTCTAAGCAGAAGAATGGTGGGTCCACTCACAGCAAATACTTACTTTCTGATTGGTCAGATGGAGGCTTCAAGCTCAGATGACACTGCCTCCAGGGAGTCTTCCCTGATGACGCTAGCAGGGAAAGGGAGCTCTCTCTGCTGAGGGATTTAGTCACCTTTGCCACTCACTGGGCAAGAATCCCTTGCTTTATCTTGAAATTATTTATGTCTAGGCTTCACCCTTTCTACAAGATTGATCCAGAAGGCAAAACTAAGACCAATGGACAGAAATGACAGGGAAGCATATTTGAGTTTAATAATATTGCCCAACAACAGAATAGGCTGCCTTGCAAAGCAGTGAGTTCCTTATCACCTGAAGCTTTCAAATATGGCCTAAATGACACCCCACCCCAATCTGTGAGGTCCTTCCCAATCACCAAGCCTACTATATGTCCTGGCACATGATAAGCACTGGGGAAACAAAGAAAGGTAAAAATAGTCCCTGCTATCATGGAGTTCACAATCTAATGAAGGGGTGAGGAGTATAATGTGTAAACAACTATGCATGAAAAAAGATATATACAGGATAAGTTGGGATAGTCTCAGAAGGAAGGCACTAAGATTAAGAAGGACTGGGTAAGGCTTCTTGTAGAAGGCAAGGCTTTAGCTGAGACTTGAAGGAGCCAGAGAAACTAGGAGGCAGAGATAAGGAGAGACAGAATTCTAGACGTGGGGGTGGGGGAGTCAGAAGACAAGAGCTTCAAGTGTGAGGAATAACAAGGAAGCCATAGTCATTGGATCATAGAGTACACTGAGGGAGTGAGGTGTCAGGAGACTGGAAAGGTAGGAAGGGGCTAGGTTATGAAGGACATTTTTCTAATCATAAATTCTATGATTCTGTTATAGTCAACTCCTTGAGGGCAGGAATTTTGTCCTGTATAAAATGCTTGAATCTCACATCCTGCCACCAATTCTAGCCATATGACCATGGACGGACAAGTCATTGAACCTTGGTGAACCTGTTTATTCAACTGTTAAACAGGGATAATATCCCTAATTGTGAAACTTTAATAAGATAATGTATGTAAAGCACTTTGCCAATTCTAAATGCTATAAAAATGTCAGTTATGGGACACCAATACAAGCTGTGTATGCCTTATACCTGTATAAGGGTGGGGTTCCTCCCCATTACAATTAAACAATCAACATATAATTAAGTCTTAAATATGTGAATAAGTTGTTTATACCCCAGCATCTCTGAGGTATGAATCTCTATGGGTCAAAAAAGAAAGCAAAGTGATTGGCTGATGTCATATTCATCGGGCATATAAATAAAATAGCAGTCAGTCTACCAAGTGACCTCAGTTCAAGAATTTCAGCCCGGTGACAGATTTCAGTTTTGAAGTTAAGAATTCTAAGTCAATCCAATTTAGCTCCTGAGAGAGAATCACTCTTTGGGGAAAGAGAGAGTTTCTTCTTCCCCTGTCCCTGCTTTCATTGACCATGTCATCAGAAAGAAGGGACCAAGAGGGGACAAATTGGGGGACAGAGACGCATACCAAGGACAAACACAGACACAACAGAAATAGAAGATAGCCAAAGACAAATACAAGAGGAAACACATTCATGGAGTGTGACTCTTCCTAGCATCCCAGGGGGAAGGTGTCAGATATGTGAACTCTAAAAGGGGATCGTCCAGGAAAGAGTTGTACCTAAGGGGAACTTCACGAGGAATCCACAAGGAGAGAAAAGGACTCCTTGTACCAGGACCTGTGAGGTACTCTTTTGACCCACATGTTCTCTACATATATGTCTCTCTTCTTTGTGTACTTTAAGTTTGAGCCCACTTTCCTAGGGAACCGTGAGTATGTAATGCATATATGTATGTATATGTATATTTTTATGTGTATGAATGTTTTGTATCAACTATTCTTACTTTAGTAAGTATTATTTCCTAAAAGCTAGTTGAGGATACTGGCTGATCACCAGTGGGGGCTCATGAGCAATAGTACTAGAAGCCCTTAACCCCTTAGGGTTACTCCTAGAACCCTAAAGGAAGCTGTAGGCATTGTCCTTTGGAGACTCAGTCCACCAATTTGAGGGATAGTTGGGGAAAGCAGCCCTGGAGGGGATACTACAATATACTTCTTGGAGAATTATTGTAACCCTGGTATTCTACATTGGCTCCTGTGCCAAGAAGTTGTTACTTTATTATCAAGCCAGGCACTGTAATATCTGGTTTGTCCACCAGGGGCACTATTAGGGGGCCCCACCAGTCAAATGGCTTTCCTAGTGTGTCTATTGGTTGTACACTCAAGTGCCTTTTCTTGGTTTTTACCCCACTAAACCTTGTGGCTCTGGATGTGGGGTGTGGGGTGGGAAAAGGGTAAGAGTAAAAACCACACTGGGTCTCAGAATGGGAAATTACAGACAAATTTATGTCTCCATCTTCCCCTTCCCAAACTGGACTTTCCCATTTCAATTAACCCCCTCAATTCACTATGGTCACATGGTTTCTTAGACACAGTAAAAATGCAAGGAAATTCAAGCATTCCTACAAGGGGTGCCTCTGTCCAGTTATTTCTCAGAAAGCTCCACTTGTTTGGCCTTCTAATCATTCTTTCTAGGGACTCCAAGGGACAATCTTAAAGCATGTAGACTATAGGAAAGATGAAAAGAAATAGCTGTATATCCAGGACTCCTCCTTAGGACTGGGACTAAACACAGGGAAATAAAAGAGAGTTGCTGGTGTCCAGGCCCCTAGCTCTCATTCTAGACTGAGATGGGTAAAAAGTGAAGAGTGGTGAGATGATCAGTCCTTCCTGCCCTTGGTTGACTAATAGGGTTTTTAAAAACTGCCAATTCTAGGACACTAGTCTGGTCTCATCTCTGTTGAGGTCTAGGGGTACTGGGAATTCCGAAATTCAAGGGCAAATGACACAGGTCCTGCCTTGAATGAATCTGACTCAAATCTTCTTTCAGCCAGAGACAAGGTTTATTAAAACACTGGTTGGGGTGAGGGAGATTCCTAGTGAGCCTATGCTATTGGTCAGATTTTAAGAATCTGAGCCTTTGTAATGAGAATACAACTGGGTCAGACTCCTAAGTAATCTGAGCAATTTAATGGGGGCAAGATGGACACTTATATACAGAAAGATTATGGGAAGATCTGGATGTGATCTAAGAATGGCCAATAGTCTAAGGTGACTGGGACGTAACAGAGAAGGATTTGGAAGAGCCAGGAGCCCTAGACAAATTCCAGGGACCTGGGCCATGTGGGTACTAGATGGAATGAAGGGTGGGAAGTGGTCTAGGGCCATCCAGATAATGAAGGGCTAGGCTAGATTAGAGGTAACAGAGAATTGGAGATTGGGGCAGGGTCAAGGCCACAATGCAAGGACAGCTGAAAGGATTATACTGAGATAAGCCTCAGGTGAACGCCAGGGATCTGAGTTCAGGGGCTCAGCAGAGAAAGGGCCCAAAGTCCATACCTTGTTAACCTTCACTGACTGGTCCCCAGCCAGCCATCTCTCTGATCCATTCTCATCTCTGTACACTAACTTCTAACCACCAGAGATGGTGGTGTGGGCCACTGCCAGTAGTCCAGACTCCAACTCCCAAAGCTTGCTGCCCCTCATCCATGTGCTGGGCCAGGAGCCCAATTCTAGTGGCCATGAGTCTTTCTATTCCTATACCCTGAAAATGGCTGAAATATGTGATCCTCAAGGGCAATAGAGAGAAAATATGAAACTCCAGAAACCTAAGTACCTAAACCCAGATCCTAACTCTTCCCAATGCTTCATCAACTTTTTTTTTTTCCTTTCAGGAACTTTTGAGGTTCTCCTCTGCTCCCTATGGAGGCAAAACATTAATATTACTATGGGCCACACATAAGTTTGTGGAACATATAAGTGTTTCATAAATATGGTATAGAAGAAAGGAAGGGTTGGAAGCAAGAAAATTGTAGACCAGGCATTTTTTACCTCTTTGGGACCTATGGATAAATTTCAGGGAGTCCATGATTTGGATGGAAAAAAAATTCAATCATAGGTAGGGAACCTGTGGCTTCCTCTAGGTCCTCAAGTGCAGCCCTTTGACTGAATCCAAACTTCACAGAACAAATCCACTTAATAAAAGAATTTGTTCTGTGAAACTTGGACTCAGTCAAAAGGCCACACCTGAGGACCTAGAAGGCCACTTATGGCCTCAAGGCCACAGGTTCCCCACCCCTGATTTATTTTCACCAACTTCTAACTGAAATTTAGCATTTCCTTCAGTATTAATGTAGACAACAAAATGTAGAGGTCCATAGACTTTACCAGACTACCAAAAAGATCCATGAGACAAAAAAGGTTAAGAACCCCTACTATATAGGTTATCAAAGAATTTTAAGCATTTGTGGTCTAGGAACACCGGGTTTATTGTGTCCAGTTTTCCACAGAATGACTGAAAGGAGGAACCAAGTAGACAAGGAATTGAACCTTAGAATGTCCAGTCTCTTGCCTCCAGGTTTTCCATGTCAGGTAGGTTCACAGCCCTGTTCCCAGAAGGTGGTGTGTTTGATAGGTCATTTACCTCGGCCTGGCAAACAGAGGGCAAGGTAAACAAACAGGTGAGGTAAACACTCATGAGGTTTTTACTCCCATGGGAAATATAGGGAGAGCCCTTTCTTTATCTTTCTTTCTTTTTAACTTTTAATAAGTAATTTAATTACTTTTTAACATTAATTTTTAAAATTTTTTAGTTCCAAATTCTCTTCCTCTCCCCAGCTCCTCTACTCATCCATTGAAAGATAAGCAATATGATATCAACCATACATGTGAAGTCATGTAACATTTACATGTTATTCATGTTGTATATGGGGGAACATGAAACAAAAAAGAAAGTGAAAAAAGTATGCTTCAATCTGCATTCAGAATTCATCAGTTCTCTCTCTCTGGAGGTAAAGAACATTTTTTATCATGGATCTTTTGGAATTATCTTGGATCATTCTATTGACTAAAGTCTCTTATAGTTGATCATTTTTACAATATTGCTGTTTCTGTGTACAATGTTCTCTTAGTTCTGCTCACTTCACTTTGCATCAGTTCATATAAGTCTTCCCAGGTTTTTTTTTTAAAAGCCATCCTGGAGAGCCCTACATTTTACATGCTTCTGGTGATATGCTTCAAACCAAAGAGATGCCATTTGACATCAGGGCACAGTAGACAGAACATAGGAGTAATCCAGTACTAATCTGTTTCCTGAACTCCATGCACCTCATTGGAAACTACCTGTCAGATCCTTTTTCCTGAATGTCTTGTCAGCATCTCAAATTCAGTATGTTTAATTCCACTCCCTTCTAAACCTGCTCTTACTCCAAACTTCTCTATTTTGTTGATAGCACCAACATCCTTCTGGCAACTCAGGTTTACCCACTTGGCATCATGCTTGACTAGTCCCTCACCTTCATCCTTATTTCTCCAGTCAGTTGTCAAGTGCTGTCAATTGTATCTCCATAATATCTCTTGTACCTCTACCCTTCTCCCCATGTACATGGTCTTGGTCCTTGTTCAAGGCCTTATCACATCTCCCCTAGATTACTGCAATAGCCTCTCTCTTCTTCAAGGCTGTCTTACCCTCTACAATTCATATTCCACAAAACTGACCAAAATAAATTTTCCTAAAGCAGAAGTTTGATCAAGCCACTATCTTCCTCAAAATTTTTAGTGGGTCCATTATGACTCTAGAATAAAATACAAGGTTAGGTTGGCAATTGGAGTCCCTCATAGATGGCACTGTGAGGAAGGGTTTGGCTGAATAGGGGAAGGAATGGCCCCTCATTCTTTGAAATTTGGGGGGTTTTAACTCAAGGTGTGGCCATTCTTCCTAGATCACATTTCTCTTTTCTCTCTGAGGAGGCATAACCTTTCCTTGGTCCATGAATATTTCTCATTCTAGAGAAGTAAACTTCATTGAAATGCCTACCACTCTAAGTCACTGGATTCTTGCTTCCTCATGGCTTCACGTCCTAGAGGTAAATAGCCCTGAATCATGTGGTTGTGTATTTCTGCTGTTTAGGAGTTTGTAAGACTTATTAATAAAATAAGAACTGTAAGATTCTCTCTCATTTGGCTGAGCCCCAAGTGGAAAAGGCCCACTCCCAACAGTCAGAAAGAGAAAGTACATCTTCTCTTGACTTTTTTATCTCTGTACTACAGACCTTTCCTGGTTTCCTCCACTACAATCACCAAATTAACTCACAGACTTGGATTACAAGGTAGTTATGCTCAATCAGTTTCATGTGTGGCCTTTATAAACTCTGTGGGTTTTAATTCTAGCTCCTAATCTTTTTTTTAATTAATTTATTTTGATTTATCAACAATCACTTCCATAAGCTTTTGAGTTTTAAATTTTTCTACCCCTCCCTCCCTACCTCCCTCTCCAAGATGGCATGCAATCTAATATAGGCTATACATATACATTCTTATTAAACATATTTTCACATTAATGATGTTGTAAGTAAGAACTAGAACTAACAGGAGGAACCACCAGAAAGAGGAAACAAAATACAACAGAAGAAAAAAAAATAGCAAATGGTATGCTTTGATCTGCATTCAAACTCCATTCTTTGGATGTGGATAGCATTTTCCATCATGAGGCTTTTGGAAATGTCTTATATCCTTGTATTGCTGAGTGGGGTTAAGTCTATCAAAGTCAGTCATCACTCAATGTGGCTGTAACTGTGTACAATGTTCTCCTGGTTCTGCTCACTTCACTCAGCATCAAATCATGCAAGTCTTTCCACGTTTATCTGAAGTCTGCCTGTTCATCCTTTCTTATAGCTCAATAGTATTCCATTATATTCATATATCACATTCATAGTTATGATAACTATCTGTGTCTTTCTCTTTATCCTTTCCCCCCGTTTATGCTTTTTTTTCTTTTTTTTCTTTTTCCCTCCTCAGTAATGTTTTACTTTTGACCACCATGTCCCTCAGTCCTACCTCCTTTCTATTAGCCCCCTCACTTTTTCTTTTCCCTTTTCCCTCCTACTGCCTATAGGGCATGTTAGATTTCTATACCTAACTGATTATATTATTCCCTTCTTCAGATAAATTTGATGAGAATAAGGTTCAAACAATGCTCATCTCCCTCCCTTCTTTCCCTCTGCTGTAATAGGTTTTTGTACCTTTTCCTGTGATGTAATTTACACTTGTCTACCTCCTCCTTTCCTTTTCTCTCAGTACATTTTCTTAGTTAGATCAGATTAATTCACTTACTTGGATCCATTTAACCCACTTGATTAGATTTTTTTCAACATTACATCAAAGTCAATTTATACCCACCCCCTTTATGTATACCCTTTTAACATGGTGTAATAACAATACAGTTCTCAAGAGCTACAAGTGTCATCTTCCCTTGGAGGGATGTAAAGAGTTTGCCCTTATTGATAACATGTTGTTACTTTCTGTGCCGTTTACCTTTTTATGTCTCTCTTGAGTCTTGTATTTGAAGATCAAATTTTCTGTTGAGCTCTGGTCTTTTTATCAGGACGGCACGTAAGTCCCCTGTTTCATTAAACATTCATCTCCTCCCCTGAAAGATCATGCTCATTTTCACTGGGTTAGCTCCTATTCTCACTGTCAAGTCAGATTCCCAGAAGGCTGGCTACTATCTCCCCTCAGAATTCTAGGGGTACCCCTGATGAGACAGTGGGGTCTTTTTTTAGGGAATTCATTTTTTGAACATTTCATTTTTTTCCCCAATTACATGTAAAAACAATTTTTAACACCCATTTAATATTCTTTGAGCCCTTATTCTGATGTTAAACCACCGCTGCCTTTTAGCTGATCTCAAGGAACAATGACAGTCAATAGTTTCAACTCCTTCTCATCAGTGTTTTTTTCTTCCTAATGACTGGAGGCTGTGACCATTAGAACCAAGCTTGCAATGACCAGACTCTAGTCTCTGAGTTTGTCTTGAAACACTTGCAAGAGGATCCTCTTTCTCTGTATCCAAGTTGCTGCACCCTCTTTCCAAACCTGAGTTGCAACTGAACTTTGGGTTCCACCCCTTCCACTCTGTCTCATCCCAACACCCCATGTATCAGTGCAGAGAATTCCACGAGAATCTCTTTCCTGCATCAGGAAAAAACAAAGTTGTCTGTCCAGAACTACAGGTCTCAGAATTCAAATGGTTAGGTTTCAGAGCCTTCCCCTGTCTGCAGGGAATATCTGAATACCCAGAAGCATTCCTCACTAGGATTTTGGATTTTGTAGTCCTTTACAAAATCAACTGGAGTATACTTGGTAACTGGACTTTGCAAATCTTAAAATACTGTATAAGTATTAGCTATTATTGTTGTAGTTCCTGTCGTGTAGTCCATAGAATCTCAATCCCTTCCTAGGATGTAATGGAATTTTTCTCTTGTGTCTCCTAGAACAGTTGGAACATAATGCTCACCTGGATTCACTTTCCAGTATAGCATTTCACATTTTCAATCTTTACTGTCATATCACTGAGGGATATTAGCAAATCCAGATGGAATAACCCACACACAACTGGAGTTCAGGCGAAGCTTAGCACCCTTAAAGGCCAGAACAGCTTTTATCCCTGGTCCCACATCCATTTCTTAATTATGGTTCCTTGATTCACCCCCTTGCATACCAACTCTGCTTTCTTCTCTCTAGTTAACACATCACTAATATATCCACTTACACCATAGTTATAGCAGAAGATAGTTGTGCCCTTTTTTGTATTTTCTAATTGTCCCATCCTTTCATCAGGTAGACATAATCTTTGGGCGCTTGACCCCTGGCTCCCCAAAGTAGAAAAGTCTTGCCCACTGTTACTCAGGTGTTCTGTAGATTCTTGCCTTTGCACTTGAGCAATGAGATGTGGTCTCTTACTTGATTTCTGTGGTCCACATATAGACCTAGAGCTAGGCTGAGCTGAATTTTCCCCATTCTTTGTTGCTTAGAAATGACTCTTTAATTGGTTTATCCTTTTTAACAACTGATCAATATTTGGCAACTTTCATTCATAATCAAGACCAGTCAGGCATGCTTTCAGCTCTGAAAGGTATACCATACCTCTGCGTATTTGTTCCGGGCTAATTATATATGTTTCTCATATTGCATTGTTCCTCTCTCCTAGTTTCTAGAATTGACTGTCCAACTGAGTTATGCATTGGAAGGGCCTTCTCCCTTTTCATTGAATAGTAGACCAAATGAACTTGGTACACCCTTGCCATGGTGTCCCATCATCATCAAATTCTTTTTCTTATCTCTGCAAACATCTTTGCCATATGACTTCAGGTTTTGCAATTTTCAGACTATTCCAGAAGGAGGGCTCTTAAGACTTCCTAGCAGTCTACATTTTTCCCCTTCTACTTCAATTACCTGCCAGTGCTTTCTGACCCAGATAGCCAATGTTTCTTTCTTAAGAAGACATTTAAAAAAAAAAGAAAAAAAAGGGGCAGTTAGGTGGCATGGTGAAATAAGTAGTAACAGGAAAACAATATAAATTTAAGTGAATTACAAGTGGAAATAGACAGTAGTACTATAATAGTGGGGGACTTTAATCTTCCCCTCTCAGAACTAGATAAATCTAACCAAGAAATAAATAAGAAAGAAATCAAGGAAGTGAATAAAATTTTAGATAAGCTAGATATGGGGCTAGCTAGGTGGCACAGTGGATAGAGCACCAGCCCTGAAGTCAGGAGGACCTGAGTTCAAATATGGCCTTAGACACATAATACTAGCTATGTGACTCTGGGCAAGTCACTTAACCCCAGTTGCCTTAAAAAAAAAAAAGACATTTATTGGGGGAGAATTCTGGGAAGATGGTGGAGTAGGTCAGAAAACTTTTGACACTCCAAATTTCCTTCACAAAAAATAAAAGACAGAACATTGCCTCAGAGCAGCAGAAATAAACATGAGATAAAACAATTGTCCTCCTAGGACAATTGGAGAAGACCACAGGAAAGACCCAACCTCCAGGGGCAAAGGTTGGGCTTGAGTGAAGTGCAAACACCTCCAAACCAACTCTGTGGAATCAACAAACAACAAGTTCTGGAGGCAGCTGGGTTGAGAGGCAGCCTCATCCTTAGAAACTTTCATTTTGCAGACAGTGTGGGGGTCTGATGGCTGAGTAGAAGACTGAAGAACTTTCCACTGTCAAGGGACGCCAAGCACAACTGTGTTGACCAGACTCATCCTGGGCTGTTCCTGTGGGGAGAAGGAACTCACACTTAGTGAGCACAGTAGCAAGGAGCGAGGACCCTGTTGGCTGTGGGCACTTGCAGGGGATCAGAGTCCCTAGTTTCAGTTCCAGGGCAGAGAGAACAGCTGTAGTTTTCAGCTACCAGAGGGATCACAGGGAGCAAGATCATTTATGGAACAGTGTGGCTGGGGGCCCTAGCCATCACTTAGGGGTAGAGAGGAGTACCCAAGGTTGGGCCTGAGAGAGACCTCAGAATATAATAGTAAGAAGGGCCTGACACTTGGGACATTATTCTCCATACTTTGGGGCTACAACTTGATTACAGCAATAGCTGCTAAAAAAAAATACAAAATAAAAATGAGTAAGCAAAGGAGAAAGAACCCAACCATAGGTAGTTATTATGGGGATAGAGAAGATCTGGGTTCATATTCAGAGGAAGATAATGGAGCTAAAAAAGCCACTCCTTTTTCAATGAGAAATGCCAAATGGTCCCAAGAGCAAAAAGAATTCTTGGAAGAAATTAAAAAGTACTTTAAAAATCAATTAAGAGAGATTGAGGGAAAATTAGGGGAAAAAATAAGAGCAATCCAAGAAAATCAAGAAAATCATGAAAAGAAAGTCAACCAATTTGAAATAGAGAATCAAAAACTTAACAAAAAAATAATTCCTTGAAAACTAGAATTAGGCAAGAAGAAGCTAATGACATTCTAAGACACAAAAGAATCATAAAACAAAATGAAAAAAGTGAAAAAATAGAAGAGAAAGTGAAACATCTCATCAGAAAAACAACTAATCTGGAGAATAGATTGAGGGGAAATAATATAAAAATAGTGAGATTACCTGAAAAATATAATAAAAAAATCTTAGTACAATATTACAAGAAATTATCAAGGAAAATTGTCCTGACATTCTAGAACAAGAAGACAAAGTAGAAATAGAAAAAATCCACCAATAACTACCTGAAAGAAATCCCAGGAAGAAAACTTACAGGAATATCATAGCCAGGTTTCAAAGCTCCCAGGTTAAGGAGAAAATACTGGAAGCAACAAGGAAAAGAAAAAAAAACTTAAATATCATGGAGCTACAATAAGATTACACAAGACCAAGCAGCTACATTGAAGGGCTGTAGGTGTTGGAATACTATAGTTCACTGAGCAAGGGTAATTTACCCAGCAAAATTAAATATAATCCTGAATGAAAAAAAAAATGGATATTTAATGAGCTGAAAGACTTTTAGGTTTCTGTGACAAAAACCCTATAACTTAAGGGAAAAAATTTGACATAAAACATCCAGGAAAAATATAAGATAAATATTAAAGACGAAATATAAGGCTCAATAAGGTCAAATTACTTACTTCTTATATATGAAAATATTATCAGTTCTTATGGCTGTCATTTATACTTGGATAGTTTGAAAGAAAGCCTTGGGCTGAGCTGAGTATGATAGGGTGATTCTAAAAAAATAAAACTGCATAGGGAAAAACAAAAAGGCATAATTATCTCATACAAATGAGGTATAAAAGGAAAAATTGATACAGAAGAAGCTAATGGGGGAAGGGGTGGGTAATGCTGAAATCTTACTCTTATCCATAATGGGTTAAAGAGGGAAATTATGAGTGTGTATGTGTGTGTGTGTGTGTTGTGTGTGTATATGTCTTCTAAATTCAGAAAGAAATAAGAGGGCAAGGGGATAGGGTAGGGGAAAGAATAAGGGAGGGACTTTTAAGGGGGTGGGTAGGTTAAAGAATAGGAAGACAAGGTAGTGGATAGAAGTAAAGCAGAGGAGTGCGGAGAGATAGGGTAAACAGGGTGAGAAGGAAAGTGAGGAAAAATAGGAAGGAGGAAAATACACAACAAGTAATTGTAGCTTAGAATGTGAATGGGATGAATTTGCTCATAAAACAGAAATGTATAGCAGATTAAAATTTTGAATTCCATAGTATGTTGCTTTCAGGAAACATAAGAATAAGAGTTACACACAAAGATAAAATAAAGGGCAGCAGCAGAATTTATTATGTAAAAAAAAAAAAGCAGGGATAGTAATCATGATCTCAGACAAGGTTAAAGTTAAAATAGATTTAATCATAAGTGAAAAATAGAGAAAATACATTATGTGTCAGCAATATTATTCGATATAGCTTTAGATCATTTAAAATACCTAGTCAATATAAAATACCTGAGTATATATCTGCCAAAACAGACACAGGAACTCTATGAACATAGGCATAAAACACTTTATACAAATAAACTCAGATCTAAATAATCGAAGTAATATTTATTGTTCATGGGTAGGTAAAGTCAATATAATCTTAATATAATTTTTAAATGACAATTTTACCTAACTAATCTATTTTTTCAATGTCATCCCAATTAAATTACTAAAAGATTATTTTACTGAATTAGAAAAATAATGACAAAGTTCATTTGGAAGAGCAAAACATCAGGAACTTCAAAGAAACCAGGAAAAAAATTGTAAAGGAAGTAGCTTCAGAAGTGTCAGACCTTAAACTACATTATAAGGGAGAGCATTGTTGAAGTGTAAAAAGGATAATTTTGATTATTTTAAATTAAAATTTTTTTGTATAAATAAAACCTCTATAGCCAAAAGTAGGATGAATGCAGAAAATTGGGGGAAAAACTTTCTTAGGCAATCTCTCAGATAGGATGTGATTGGGTTGGAATACTGCTGTGGTGTAAGAAATAATGAGCTGGTTGATTTAGAAAAACATGGAAAAACTTGGACCTATGAAGTAAGATGCTATCCACCCTCAGAGAAACAGATAACAGGTGGAAATAAGCATAGTACTGTCTTACAGATATGTATATGAGTGCTTATATGTATACACATACATATGTATAGATATCTACCATTTTAGCCGATCTGATATATGTAAAATGATATCTCAAGTTTGTTTTAATTTGTATTTCTCTCATCAATAACCATTTAAGCATTTTTTTCATGTAATTAGAAATTGTTTTGATTTCTTCATCCAAAAACTGCCTGTTCATATCCTTTGACCATTTATCAATTGGGGAATGACTTGTATTCTTATAGATTGGACAAAGTTTTTTATCTATTTAAGATATGAGCCCTTTAGCTGAGAAACTGTAAAAAAAAAAAAATTCCCCCTAATTTTCTGCTTTCCTTCTGATCTTAGCTACATTGGTTTTATTTGTATAACTCTTTGTAAAGGTACCATATACCACTGAGAAAAAGGTACATTGATTTCTATTTCAATTTAATTCTCTCTAGATATTTATCACATCTAGCTTTTTTTTGTTTGTTTTAGGCAATTGGGGCTAAGTGACTTGCCTAGGGTCACACAGCTAGTAAATGTCAAGTGCTTGGTCTGAGGCCAGATTTGAACTCAGGTCCCCCTGACTTCAGGTGCTCTATCCACTGTGCCACCTAGCTAGCCCCATGTCTAGCTTATCTAAAATTCTATTCACTTCCTTGATTTCTTTCTCATTTATTTTTTGGTTAGATTTATCTAGTTCTGAGAGAGGATGATTAAAGTCCCCCACCATTATAGTACTACTGTCTATTCCCATTTGTAATTCACTTAAATTTATATTGTTTTTCTGTTACTACTTATTTCACTTTGCCTCAGTTCATGTCTTCCCATGCTTCCCATACTTCATGTTCATTATTTCTTATAGCACAGTAATATTCCATTACATTCAAATATCAACATTTGTTTAGCTGTTTCACAATGGACAGCTGCATTTTAGTTCTTTATTACCACAAAAAGTACCGCTATAAATATTTTGGTGCATATATAGCCTTTCTTTTTCTCAGTGATCTCTTTAGGATATATGCCTAGTATATGACTGACTCAAGTGAGCCATTTTAGTCACTTTATGTGAATAATTCCAGAATGGTCATTCAAATTCATAGTTATACCAACAATATGTTAGTATGCCTATCTTTCTACACTCCTTCCAACACAACTATATCTGTCTTTTATTATCTTTTCCAGTTTGGTAGGTTTGAGGTAAAACTTCAGTTGTGTTTTGATTTACACTTCTCTTAACAGAAGTATTTACTCAAAAGGCAGAGCAAGAAACACAATTATATAATACTCCACTTTTATGAATGGGTTGCTTCTCCCACCAGTGCACAATGGCCACAGGGAAGAGTAAGGACAATTGAAAATACCATGGTAATAAGTACAAGTGTAGGGAATACATTTGACCAGGATAACTCACAACTGTAGCACAATAGTCCTCAATGTCCTATATTGGGGACTGTCCTCACAAAGTTGACTGATGGGTCTGTGTTGAATAGAGGACTTCTTTTCTGCTGGTCTGGCTGTTAATGGGCATGGCTACTTCTGTACTGGGCCAGAGCCTATTCACTCCAGGAGACATTGCACTCTTTCAGAAAGGATAAAAACCCTTCATAAAGAGGCATAGCCTCTCTTTCACCAAACTCTAAGGTCTTTTTTTTTTTAGACTGAGCTCCTTGGTTCAGGGTTGGGTACCTTTAGCAAGAGACCTCACTTTAGCTTATGCTGATTAATTGGTAAGAATTATGAAATCCTCATCTCTTGCTGCCTGATTTCCAGGATCTTCTCTGCCCTGCACTTTACTTCTTCTTTGGGTCTCCTTCCCTCTATAGCATAGAAGAACTGGGTCAACAAATACCTTTGTAACCCTTTGGCTAATCTCACAGATATAACCCCCTTGGAAGGAGAGCTAAAGCTTGGCCAGGAACACCAAAGTCCAGATTTCATGATAATATTTTAGCACTAGAAGAGACTTGAAGCTCATTTTATCATTTTACAAATGAGGAAACTGAAAGCCAGACATTTTCCTTGTTGTCATTTGTTATAGCATATGGAGAGGGTCTGGCTCATCTGAAGAGTACTTTACTCCTTTACTATGATCTTTTTTGCTGAGTGGCCACTCTCTTCCAAATAGACTAGTCATATCCCCAGGATGCCAAGTCATGGGGTAGGACTTTATCACATAATTTTATTTAGCTAAGTTTGTATAAATATGAGGATATGGTGGGGACAGGATGCCTTGATCTGTATCCCTTCCTTTTAGGGTATGGGGCAAGAAGTAAAGGGGTAGTTTCATGTCCACAGAAATACAGAATTACAGAATATCAGAATTTGAAGGAACCTCTTTTTAGCTCAACCTATCTCTATACAATCCCCCTGCAACATCCAATGAGTTGGCATCCAGTATCTGGTGAAGAAGAAAACCCCTTACACTCTGAGGCAGCCCATTCCACTTTTGTAATCATTCAGGAGGTCCCCTGAGGAGGGGCAATGAACATGGTGTCTGTCCTCCATAGAAGTATCTAGAACCACAGGGAAGGGAAATAGGGACCACCCTTTCTCTCAAGGGAAAATGGAAAGAAAGGTAGGTAACCTGGGAAATGGCTTCTGTGTCAACCCCCACATCCCATACCTATACTCATTTTTCTCAGCTCCTAGATATCTTTCCATGATCTCACGGCTCTTCAACAACCTTCAAGCTTATGTCTTCAGTTTTGCCCAAGCAGCATCCCTGCCTCTTTCATCCATCAAAGTCAGATAAAAAGATCTCCATCTAGTGGCTTCTTGAGCAAAAGCCAGTTGTATTTCTTTTTTCTAAATCATTAGAACTAAGAACTGGACTGGCAAGAGTTAAAATATAGATTCATCGACAGTCCCAACTGGAAATATTTCTTAGGGCTCTAAATATTTCTTAGGGTGCCTATTGGCTGGTCAGACCGTTAGGCATTGCCATCTGAGGAACTTGAATGTCATAACTCCCAGTTCCTTGTCCTGTCTTGGAGTCAGGATCCTCAGAGGAGCCCTATGAAATATGCAGCAAGGTGGACTTTGCCAAATGTAAGTCCCCTGATTAGGGGTGGGGGCAGAGAAGTGTTGTTCAAAGGATCATAAATTTAGCGTTGGAAGGTACCTAGGGGTATCCAGTCTAATTCATTCTATAGATGAGGAAATTGAAACCCCAAGAGATCAGGTGACTTTCCCAAAGTCAAAGGCACAGAAAGCGAAAGTGGGACTTAGAGCTGTTTTCTGGTGGTGCAGTGGAGAGAGTGCCAGGCCTAGAGTTAGGAAGAATTGAGTTCAAACCTGGCCTCAGCCACTTACTAGCTGTGTGACTCTGGGCAAGTCACTTAGTCCTATTTGCCTCAGTTTCCTCATCTATAAATGAGTTAGAGAAGGAAATGGCAAACCATTCCGGTGTCTTTGCCAAGAAAACCCCAAATGGGGTCATGAAGAGTCAGACATGACTGCAGAGACTGAAAAACAACCTCTGACCATAAAACTAGTTCTCCTGTGTTGTTTCAGGAAGCCCCAAGTGTGAACAGACTAGTTCTCCATTGATTGCGCATAATTGAATAGAAGAAGGAAAGTAAATCAATGGACCAAGTAATAGTGATTGATTTTTTTTTTTTGGAGAATGAAAGCCTGATCCTCAGTTTCCTTATCTATTTATTTATTTATTAATTAATTTTGATTTATCAATAATCACTTCCATATGCTTTTGAGTTTAAAATTTTCTCCCCCTTCCTCCCCACCACCCTCCCCAAGATGGCACACAATCTGATATAGGCTACTCAGTTTCCTTATCTGGAAAATAAGGGGATCTCTTAGGTTCCTTCTTGCCATAAGATTCCATGACCGCTTCACAGCTCTGATCCACTGATCTTATGTCCCTAAGCTAATCACATGACATTTATCTAAACTTGGGCATGTCATTTCCCTTCTCTGGGTCTTAGTTTCCTCTGGAACTTAGACTATATTATGTCCAAGGTCTTTTCCCATTCTGAACTCTTTTGTCTCTGTTTCCCTTCCTTGTGCTTCTAGACACTTCTGTGGAGGACAGACACCATGTTCATTGCCCCTCCTCAGTGGACCTCCTAAATGATCACAAGAGTGCAATGGGCTGCTTCAGCATGTAGGGGGTTCTCTTTTTCACCAGATACTGGATGCCAAATCATTAGATGTTGTAGAGAAGATGATCATTCAGATATAGGTTGAACTAAGTGACCTCTGAGGTCCGTTCCAAATCTGCTATTCTGTAATTCTATATTTCTTTGAACATGAAGCTACTTCTTGTCCCATACCCCATAAGGCATCCTGCCCCTGTACCCCATGTCTTCAAACTTATACATACTTTTGCTAAGGCCAACCCTAACTGTGGTAAATCTTTGTGTTCTTCTGACCTCCACTTTCTTTATTCCTTTCTCCTCTTCGAAGCTCCTTCTCTGCCCCACTCCCTCACTACCATCACCCAAATTCAGGCCTTTCTTACCTCCCATCTCACTTCTTGTCTCTCTGCCTCTAGTCCTATCCTTCTCTAATCCACCCTTCACCCAAGGGTCCCCTCTTATTAGCGAGCTTATTAACATGCTGGTCTCCAGTCTTATTTCATAGTTCATAGTTTCCAACACTGTATATTCCAACTGAAGTAGGCCAGACTTGACCCAAGCCAGTCTGGGACCTCAAATTCAAGATTGGAAGAAAATGAGACATTCAAGAGAACATCTGACAGCTAAAGAAACAAGATTTTACTTAGCCATAATAGGAGAATGACATTTAAGGCAGGGAATATTATATTCAACAAGGCTATAGCCTTGAGTTAGTTGAATATAGCTTCCCTCCTTTTGTGCTAGCCAGGGCTGCCTGCCAGTAAAGCCTAAGGAAGCCTCCAGGGACTCCATAGACATTGGCCTTTTTATACTTAGGTGACCAGGAAGTACATCACTAACCTACGTTTTACTCTCCTGAACCGATTAAATCTTGAAGATATTTTCAATATCGTTTAAGAAAACAGAACTAGCATTTTGGAACACACCTGTAATCCCTACCATTGCAGGGCTGAGTTTCAGCTGCATTGGGCTAAGCCAATGAAGTGTCCACACTGAGGCAGCAATATCCAGCCCAGAATTATTTGCATTCAAGGAATGAAGAGATACAAAACAAAAGAGGCAGTCAGAGCCTCCTCTATTCCAGTAAATGTGCTCTCACTGCCCTATACAGGGAAGTAATCATTAAGGCCAGGGTTGGGAGGGCTCCTGGGGCTTACACAATGTGGGAGTCCCTCACCCACCTCTCATTGTAAGTCTGTGTAAGAGGCAAATGGACCGATAGAGGCAGAGGCAGAAACAGAGAGAGAAACCCGAGAGACAAAGACAATCAGGAAAGAGAGAAAGAGAGAAAGAAAGAGGAAAGAGAGAAAGGAAGTTATAATTCATAGATGCTGAGCTAGAATAGCAATGGTCTCTCTCTTTAAACTTTATAAACCCATGTCCCTCTATATTTGGAATGCATTTATCCATATTCCCATTTCCAAAAGATCTGTGGGTTTCTGGAGAGGATCAAGTACTGTCCTTTCAAATGCCTCTCCCAGTGCTTTGCACTGAAGAATCCCAACAAAGTTCATATGTTACACAAAGCTCCCAATATTCTTCTAGGTGGCCTATAAAAAGTCCCAAAGAGTTTCATTCAGGGTAATTCTTAGTTCCAGAATTCCAGTATGATAGTGGGGGAAGCAGTCCTATCACAATGGGTAAATCTGGAGATCATTATCACTCCCCAGTACAAGAATTTTACAAATTCAACCAAGACAATTTATATCATTTATCATCTTCAGGATGGTTTTTTTTTAATTGGGATGGGAGCCCCCCCCCCCATGGGAATCTTTTTGAGACTGAGTATCCCTGCCTCACCAGGCTAGAAGTGCATCAGTGACTCGTGGGCCTCGTTCTGTGCCACCGACTGGCACAGAAGCTTTGACCTGCTCTGTTTTTTTGATCTGAGCTCGTTCATCTCTCCTCTGGCAACAAGTGGCCCTGAGTTCCAGGGGGTTTAGCATGTTTTTGATGGACTTAACATGGACACCTAATTGACTTAGCTCCCTGCAGCTCAGAACTCCAGTGCTCAAGTAGTCCACTAGCCTCAGCCCCCTCTGTAGCAGGGGATTATAGGTATGTACTACCATACCCTGAAGGGACGGTAGAGATGGAGCACATTCACTTCTGTCTGTAGTGGTTGAATGCCCACTTAAAGTTTACTATCTAATCACCCTAGGGCAATGGGGGACCCCTTGTGGTAAGCTGGCACAGGCAGAAGTACCTCCACCAGGATCACTCAGGCCACCCATGACTCACCTTCATCCAGATCATCCAAATCACACTTGGAATAGGTCTTTCTGATCCAAACCTGCACAGTTGGGTATTTCCCTTTTTTTTTTTATTAATTTATTTTGATTTTTCAACAATCACTTCCATAAGCTTTCGAGTTTTAAATTTTTCTCCTCCTCCCTCCCCACCTTCCTCACCAAGACAGCGCAAAATCTATATGGGCTATACCACATAATCTATATAGGCTATACATATACATTTCTATTGAACATGTTTACACATTAGTCATGTTGTAAGGAAGAATTAGAACCAATAGAAGGAACCACAAGAAAGAGGAAACAAAACAAAACAAAACAGAAGAAAAAAACAGCAAATAATATGCTTTGATCTGCATTCAAATTCTATAGTTCTGTAGTTCTTTCTCTGGATGTGGATAGCATTTTCCATCATGAGGCCTTTGGAGATGTCTTAGATCCTTGCATTGCTGAGAAGGGTTAAGTCTATCAACATGAGTCATTGCACAGTGTGGCAGTTAATGTGTATGGTGTTCTCCCGGTTCTGCTTACTTCACTCAGCATCAGACCATACAAGTCTTTCCAGGTTTTTCTGAAGTCTGCCTGTTCATCATTTCTTATAGCACAATAGTATTCCATTACATTCATATACCACAACTTGTTTGTAGCTGGGTATTTCCAAATGCCCCAGGCAGGTCTGGTATCTGAGGTACAAGATTGAAACTAAGGAAATCACTCCTGGAACATCTGATAGGTAACAAAAGGAGATTTAACTAATCAGGGCAGGAAAAGGATACTCAGAGTAGGAATATTCATTAAGGATAAAGCTTTGATTCAGTTGAACATAGTTTACCTGACTTTATTTGAATGTATAAGCACGGGTAGCTCAGTAGTTTTATTAAAAGTCTCATTATTTTATTGTTAAATCTTGTCTCTTTTACTAGATTGGAGACCACATCTTTCACTTTTCCTCTGCTTTCCATAGTGTTTAGCACAATTCTTTGTATACAGTAGGTGCACAGCAAAGGTGTTAATCATGGAGGTGGTAGCAATCAGGATTATTGCTTTAATTGGTGGGGTTTGCAAGGAAGGAACAAAGGAATGGAGAGAGGGAGGAAAGGAAGAGAAGAAAGAAAGAAGGAAGGAAGGAATAGAAGGAGGAAGGGAAGAAAGGAAAAGAAGGATGGAGGAAAGAGAGGGATTGAAGAAATGAAAGGAAAGGAAATTAAAGAAAAAAAGAAAGAAATGAAGGAAGGAAAAGCATTTATGTAGTGCCTACTATAAGCCAGGTACTGTGCTGAGTGCTTTACAAATATCTCATTTGAGCCTTACAACAACCCTGTGAGGTAGGGGCTATTTTTATCTCCATTTTATAGCTGAGGAAACTGAGGCAAACAGAAGTCAAGTGACTTGCTCAGAGTTACACAAGTTACAAGGGTCTGAGGTCAGATTTGAACTCAGGTCTTTCTGACTCCAGGCACAGTGCTCTATCTACTGCATCAGCTATCTTGTCCTAGCGTATAGTAAGTATAAATTTTTTGAGAAGGTGCCTATTTACATGGGGTTTCTCTAATGATTTATGTATTTGCACAGATCAGACAGTATTGATTATGTAGTTAGAGCCCACAAGATAAAAGGTCTTAAAGCTAGAAGGGCCCTTAAAGTCAAAAGGCCTGATTTTACAGATGAGGAAATAATCTGGGAGAGGAGAATTAACTTGCCCCGAGTCACAAAGCTAGTAGCAAAGCTAAGATTCCAGCCCAGGTCCTTTGGCTCCAAATCCATGGTTTTTTCCATTAATTACACCATGCTAAGGGCTTATCTTGCTTCTCCCACAGGTCTCCTCTCTGGATTGGTCTTTTCTCTATTGCTTTCTCTCCATCAAAAGATCAGAGTTCTTCATTAATACAGCTAATTAAGGAATAAGCATTGAACAGATCCATCAATAAGTTAAATAAGATTAGCCATCCCCAAAAAGGGTATTAAGGAAAGGGTAACTATCTCTCCTGGACGGTGAGTGATTGGAGCTTCAGTTTGGCTGAGTATAATTGGAGGACGGACGTGGCCAGCTCTCTGATTGATCTAGACTTTCTGAGGAAGGGGTAAAGCGAATCCTAGCTGCTATTTTGATTCTAGCAAGAGAAGAGAGCTGACTTAGTTGGCCAAGGCAGATTCCTGTGACAACTAACCATTGGGCAGGAGTTCAGATGCTCCTTCTCTGCTCTCACCCTAGAAAAATGTGAAAAAGGCAGGCTTCCTTGATGTCATCTGGGGGATATCCATTGAGTGGGAAAAACAGGACCAGAAGGAAGGGTTTCTCCTCTGTTCCAGTGGCCAGGTCCAGTCTAACTATGAGGAATGGAAAAATCATTCATGGAGTCACAGAATAACATTTATTAGGTCCCAGCAATCAGCTAGTCCAATCCCTTCGTTTTTTACAGGTTAAAACAAGAACCTGAGAAATGAAAGTGATTTGTCCAGGGTCAAACAGCTAATAAGTAAAAAAAACAAGAATTCAAACCTACACCTTCTGCCTCTACATTTAGTACTTTTTCTACCATAATTGATGTCATTTGTAAAGCACATTGAGATTTTAAAATTTCTTTATTACATCATCTATTTGACCTAAATAATCCTATGAAATAGATATTGTTATTCCCATTTTATAGGTAAGAAACTGAGTTTGAGACAGGTTAGGTGACTTGCCCAGGGTCACATAGCCAGTAAGTATATGAGGTGAGGTTAGAACCCAAGTCTTGAGTTCATAGACCGCACAACTCTCACTGACTCTACAGGGCAGCCTCTCCAATTAGATAAACTTTGTTAAGTAAGCTGGGAAAATTTCAACAATACCCAGGCTCACAGGTGGAGCTTACAAGAGTATACTTCTGGGTAGAGTAAATGAGTTGAAGAAGAAGGAGTGGGGACAGGATAGGATAAGGATGAACATGATGGACAGACAGCTGACTGACTGCTACTGCTCTGCCCTTGTTCTGAGAGCATGAGCCTTTTCAATGCCCCTGTACCCTGGCAAATATGGGAACCCTTTCTGAGAGAAGGAATGGAATTGGACCCAAGACTTTTAGTTGATCGGGACCCAGAACTAAAAGCATATTGCTAAGACCAGCTCCTGATCAATGGGGCAGATGAATGGAAGTCAAGCAGAAAGAGAAGAGAGAAATAATTGAACGGACTAAGACAGGGAAGGAAAGAGATAAGTTACTAGGACTGAATATTAGCAGTCTCTGGAGCATCTTCAGCAAGAGTGGCCTAGGCAAGGAGAGAGGGAGGGAAAGTGGGAGGAGCCACTTTATTAAAGTCAGGACAACTCTGGGATTGAATCCCAATTCTGTCAGGGGTGTGTCTCAAACCTCTTCATGCCTCGTTTGTGTCCCTAGCTGGAGCCCAGCCCAAAGCCTATGGCATCGTCGACATGAGGACACCCCCTGCTGGCAATCCTTGGGATACAGACTTCCCAGAAAATGAAGACATTTGTTTCACAGGATTTTTTTTCTTTATGCCCTGGGCAGGGAACCTCCTACACCCCTTGGCATGGGGCTACTCCTGGGCTTTTTGCCCACTTCTCCCACTGGCACCGATCCCTCTGGGCTTCAGTTTCCCTATTTGTAACACAGGAAGGTGTTAACTTCTGTCTCTTATTTTCCTTCTTGGATATAAGTAAATAAGAAGCAAAAATAAGAGGGAGGCAATAAGACACAGTAGGGAAAGAAGACAAGAGGAACTTCAGTGGGGAAGGAAAAGGGAAGGAGAAGAGAAACTGGAAGGACCCAGGTTGGGAGGTAGAAGGGAGTAAATTGAGGCGGCAGGGTGGGGAGAGGAAAGCAGGAAAGAGAAAGGGTCAGGAATGAGTGAAATGGGGGCAGGTAGAACTGAGTTGGGGCAGGAGCATGGGTAAATCTAGGAAAGAGTAATTTATTGTAATTACTACAGCTGAACCCAGAGGGGTGGGGTGCTGTGCCCTCTCATACTTCATTAAGGGGCCCCTTTTATCTCTGGATCTGTGAATGTGGTAACTAGCTTCTGTCCTAGGGGAGCCTAGCCTCAAATGAGAGAAGTTAGGTTTTTTTCCTCCTTTACACTCTGCCTACCCCATCCCACTACCCTGGGGAAAAAAATACTTTAAAAGTTTAGGTTTGGCTCATGCCCAGGGTCTCCCCAAATGGAGGAATAGGAAGGTACTCAATAAACAATGTAAATCAGGTATAAGGCAGCTATTTATGACCTCTATAACAAAGAAATGCTTTAACACACTTAAAATCCACAAGTTCACATTGGCAGAAAAATTTAAACAAGCAGCAATGACTTATTTTATTTTATTTTTATTTTTGGTTCTAAATTCTCTGCCTCCCTGCAGCCTCTCCTCCACACATTGAGTAGGCAAGAAATACCATACCCATTATATAAATGAAATCATGCAAAATGTATTTACATATTAGCCATGTTGGGGGGGGCAAGAAAAATAAGGAAAAAAACATGCTTCAGTTTTCACTCTAAGTCAATCAGTTCTTTATCTGGAGGTAGATGACGTTTTACATTGGAATTGTAGTAGATTCATCAAAATTACTAATTTTAATTACAACTTTAAAAGTTGATTATCTTTACAATATTGCTGTTATTGTATAGATGGTTCTCTGGGTTCTGCTCACTTCACTTTGCATCAGTTCTTATAAGTTTCCCTAGGTTATTCTGAAACCATCCCCTTTATCACTTTTTACTACACAGTATATTCCATCACATTCATATACCATAACTTTTTTAATCATTCCCCAACTGATGGACGTCTCCTCAGTTTCCAATTCTTTTCCATCCCAAAAAGAGCAAGTATCAGTGATTTATGAATCCCTCTCCTGGGAGGTTTACACTTAAAACATCAAGACACAATGCAGTTTGAAGAAATGCTAAATTAACTCTTTACATTTCACCTGGGCTCTACACTAAGTGATTCACTCCAGATCTTGGCCAGTCAGGACAAGGATTGAATTGCTTTCCCTGCTTGTGATCATCCTTTCTGATATTTAAAAATCAAACAATGCAAAACTCCCCCTGCTATCAGTCAGCTCTGGGATCCCTGGATTTTAAAAACTCCATGGCTGGACACATCCATCTTAGGGTTGCTGTTCAGTCATGTACATTCAGGAAAGAAATAAAATAGAAATGACAGCCAGGATCCAAGGCTTAAACCTTGCCTGAGCCCACATGTTGCCACATGCTCAGAGTTTACCATTTGTTTTGGAGTGGAAGAAGGGCACCAACTCTGCCTCCCAACCCTTCAATAGAGAGGCCCTTCATTACTGAATCACACATGTTCCTGGAATCCCCAGAAGTTTCCAATGGATCTCCAGTGCAAATTCTTTGGAATGGCTCCTTTAGGCCCATTCCTATGCCTGCTCCAACCTCACTCCAAATGGAATGGGAGAAGGACCGAAAGAAATGAGAAGAGGAAGTGGGGAATGAGACGGAGGTTGAAAAAGAGCTGGGACAAAAGGGAATGAGTTGGAACTGGAGAAGAGAAGGGCAGGAATGGGGTAAGATGTGGGTAGGAGGATATGAGGAGAGGAGAAAGGGAGACCAGAGAGACCAGAAAGATGGGAAAGGGAGACCAGAAAGACCAGAAAAGAGTGAGATAAGGAGAAAGGAAGATGTAGGAGGAAGAGGAGTGAACCCTAAAATGGGAAGAAGTGGAACAGGAAAGAATAGGAATAGGGTCAAATGTGCTGACGTATGGCCAGAAGGGAAGGCTAGCAGCAACTGGGGCAGGGACGGGTTTAGTTGATTCTTAGTAGTTGGTCCCTGGCAAGGTAATGAATGCCTGTCAAAGGTCCACCAGGCTGCCCTGGTCACCATGATCTCTAATCCCCCTCTAACCTCTGGGGGACTCACCATTCTCCTTGAAGTAGCAGGACTCTCTCCATTCCTCCCTAAATTTACCCATCTGGAAGTCACTATACCCTAGAAGTAAGTTGAGCCGCTATTCCTAACCGCTTTCTGAGATTATAGTGGTAGAGGACAGGAGGAAGGCCCTATCCCTAAAGTGTCTCTCTGGCCTTTCCTTACTTGGTTCCTTCCCATTTGTCTAGATACTACCCCTAACTACAAGCCCCACTAATTTCCTTTCTTCCTGCAAACAATATCTAGGCTGTATGTTGAGCTCCCACTTAAATAAAACATGATGATTATAGAAAAACTGTGCCCACCATCCGCAGATACCTAGCCAGCCTGTATAGGCTTATTAGAGAGTGGCAGACCAGGAGGACAAATAAGTAAACCAACAAGAGAATTCTTATTTAAAATTTGTGGGGATCCTGGGGATAGAGAACAAAAGGACTGGGAGGTATGGACCTGTACAAACTCCCTTTGCCCATCTCTCCTAACATACACACGTCAAAAGGCTCCCCCACCCCAACCATGCCAACACCCTTCACTCACAGGGGGAGTGCAGAGGGGTGGTGTTCCTTCCAAATCAAAATGCACTCCTTTCAGAGGGGAAAAAAAAATATTTGCCCATTACTTTCACTCTCAGACTGGGTTTGTACTAGCTTACATACATAAGGGAATGAATCTGGGCACAGATTTGCCCTCAAATTTTTTTGCCAGGCTTATCATTTGGCCAAGTCCAACATGGTCCTCCAACTTTGCTTTCATTCTATAATGGTTCTAAAACCTAAACCTCGATCAGCTAGGCAAGATGTCTCTCTCCAGGAAAGATGATTCCTTTTTCTTATACCCCATAGCTACAAGCATTAAATAAAAAAACAACAACAAACACCTTAGGAGTTCTGTTGGCCAACAGCATTTTATCATATGGTAAAAACTCAGACATAAAAAGTAAACATTTAGAGGAAAAAGTAAAAATATTTCCAAATCCCCAGGTGCCCTTTTTAAATAGTCTAAGAAAGTCTAATGGGAGTAGAAAGTTAAAGTGAATAAATAACTGATGTGTCTCTCCCCTGGTAAGAGGGAGTAGAAAGAGGAAAGTGTGTCAGCATCTCCCTTCCTGACCCAAGCTTGACCACCACTGCAGTTTTGGTCCAGTTCACAGTATATTCTCAGATTACTCCACCTAGGAATCATCACAGCAGCTAGTATTTTCTTGACTTCTGGTACACTGCTTAAGTATAGTGGCCTGTGATGGCTTTGTATTTCCCTTTCCTCCTTCTCCCTCCTCACCATGCACTGTGGGTGGAACCCAAAAAATTGGGCTCAAAATATGTTATCTAACTTGATCCTCACAATAATCTCTTGAGGTAGGAGATGCAAATATACTCGTCATTTTATTCAGTTCAATCAGCAACATTTATTAAGTATGTACAATATGTCAGACAGTATGCTAGGTGCTGAGGATATAAAGACAAAAAATGAAAATACTCCTTGTCTTCAAAAAGTTACATTTTACAGAGATGAAGCAATAGATAATAAATATATACATACATATATTTATTGTTATATATTATTTATATAAAATATATATTTAAATACCTTATATTATTTATATATACATATATACACCTAAATACACAAAGTGAATAGGTATAACAATAGAGCACCACTTCTTCTGGGTCCAGAGTGACCGGGAAACTCACCTTGAGTCAGGATCTCCAGTTTCTGCCATCATATATGTTTCTTTCCCTGACCAGAAGCACCTGGACTAAAACATACACTCTTCAGGAGTGGCTACTTTGGAGCCCCTTGATTCCTCAGCTACAAGGTTCCCACTCCCTAGGTTCATCTGCATATGGCCTCTGCTCTAGCAGCCATGTAGAATGCAGGTAGTCACCATTTCTGTCAGGGTCAATGAAGGACATCACCCCCCTTCCCCCTGAAAAGTCCAAGAAAAAATTTTATGCCCCACATTCCTGAGGAAGGAAGAATTTTTTAAAACAAACAAAGCAGCCCCTCTACCTCCCACCATAGTGAAAGGATTAGGCGGAGGGGCACAAGGGGCTACCCAAAATTTGCCCCAAAGTACTAAGGCCTTTAACATTGAAGTAGAACACGTGTGGTGGAACATACAGGTCCAGAGTCCTAAAGACTAGAAGGATTCACCTGTTTATGCCTATTACATACTCTTCCTCCCCTCCCCGTTAAAAAAAAAAATTGCCGTCTTCAGACAATAGAAAGGGGTGAATTTGGCATATTTGCCTATATCTCCAATTCTGAAAAGTTCTCTGCGACTCTTGGGAGGCTCAAGCATTGTCCTTTCCCCCTCCCCATATCCCCAGTGTCTTGTACACACACACACACACACACACACACACACACACACACACTCTCTCTCTCTCTCTCTCTCACACACACACACACACACACACAGATTGTAGTAGAAGTACATTAAATTTAAGAGGGAATTAGGTGGGGACTGAAAGAGGGGAGAGAGGGAATGTAGATTCAGGGAGAGATTGTTCATAGGCAAAACAGACTTCAGCTTTGGAGGGTAATGAATAAAGTAGGGAATAAAAGGAATGAAAGAAAGGTAAGAACTTGTGACCCAACACTGAGCAAATAGAAGATGAATAATGGTATGGAAGCAGACTGCATCAAATGTAGATCACAAGTGCTACACATACTCCCTTCTCAATATCTTCTTCTCCATCGTATAAAAGAGAGAGAGAGAGAGACAGACAGACAGACAGAGAGAGAGAGAGAGAGAGAGAGATGAGGGCAGAATGAGGCAAAGTATGAAAGAATATAATAGAGAAAAAATTTAAATTAACAATTATAACTGTGGACATGAATGGGATGAATTCACTTATGAAACAGAAGAGAGTAGGAGAATGAATTAGAAAGTAGAATCCAACAATTTGCTGTTTATTAAAAACATACTTGAAACAAACAAAAAATAAAATAGTTAAAATAAAGGGATTGATTCAAGTTATCACCTCAAAAAAGCATGGAGAGCAATCATGACCTCCAATGGGGCAACAAGAGGGAAACTACCTTATCTTAAAAGCCCCACAATGAATTTCTTTTTTAAAAAATTTAATTAGTTTATTTTTAGTTTTCAACATTAATTTCCATAAGATTTTGAGATTTAAATTTTCTCCCCCTTCCTCTTCCCCCCCAGATGGCATACAAGTTGATATAAGCTCTACCTATAAATTCATGTTAAGTATATTTTCCCATTAGTCATGATGTAAAGAACAATTAGAGCTAATGGGAGGAACCATGAGAATGAAGTAATAAAACAAAACAACAAAGGAACACAATGAATTTCTATCACTATGTAATATATGTGTGTATATACATATGCACCAAATAGTATTACAACTAAATAATTAAGGGAAAAGTAAGTGATTTACAGGAAAAAATGGGCATTAAAATAATACTAATTGGGGAATCTCAATGTACCACTCTCTACCAAGATAAACCTAACCAAAAGACAAACAAGAAAGAAGTTGAGTACTTGAGAAGAATTTTAGAAGAGTTAGAAATTATATATCACTGATGATTCCTGAATTGGAGTAGAAAAGATCAGAGTATACATATTTCTCAGGTATACATAATACCTTTATAACACTGACACTGTATTAGGGCACAAAAATCTCACAAATAAATGCAGAAAAAAATAGAAATAGCAACACAACCTTTAGTGATCACACAACAATAAAAAATATATATTCAATAAGAGATTTGGAAGAAATGATTAAAAATTAATTGGAGGTTAGATGACAATTCTGATAAATTTGTGGGTCAAAGAATAAAACAAAGAAACAGTAGAAAATGTTGTCAATGAGACACAATGAGACAATATGCCAAAACTTTTGGGATATAGCTAAAGCAGCCTTGAAGGGAAAATGTGCATTTCTTAATACATTCATCAATACTAAAGATAAAGAAAAAATTAATGAATTGGACACACAACTGAAAAACTAGAAATATAATCAATCAAAATGCCCCAACTGAATAGAATTCTAAAAATAAAAGAACAGATGAACAAAATTGAAAACAAAAAAATTGATAAATAAAACTAGATGCTTTTTTAAAAGGAACCAATAAAATAGGAAAACTTAAAGTGAGCCATTTGAAAAAAGAGAAAAAAACTAAATTGTCATATCAAAAATGAATCACATCATAAATAAATTAAAGCATTAGGAATGAAAATAACTTTTGCAACTATAGACAAGAAAAAAATTTATGACCAGAAAAGACATAGGAAGGATCACAGAAGATAAAATGAACAGTTTTGATTACAGAAAACTAAAAAAAAATGCACAAATAAAATCAATGCAATTAAAATGAGACATTTACAAGCAATTGGGGAGAAAATCTTTACAATGAGTTTCTCTAATAAAGTTCTGATATTCAAGCTATACAAGGAACTGATATATAGGAATAAAAGCCACATCCCAATGGATAAATGATCAAAGGATATGAACTGGCCATTCTCAAAGGAAAAAATCCAAGCTATCTATAACCATATGAAAAAAATTCTCTAAATCACTACTAATTAGGGAAATACAAATTAAAGCAACTCTGAGATTCCACTTATATCTATCAACTGGCAAAGATGGCCAAAATGGAAAATGACAATTGTTGGAGGAATTGCAAGGAGGCAGGTACACTATTGCACTGTTGGTATAACTGTGAATTGGTCCAGTCATACTGGAAAACAATTTGGAACCATGTCTGAAGAGTCACTAAACTTTTCATATCTTTTGACCCAGAGATAGCTCTACCAGGGGTATGCTCCAAAGAGATTAAAGAAAGATGGGGAAGACCCATACATATGAAAATATGAAAAGTAGCAACTCTTTTTGTGGTGACAAGGAATGGAGAGTTAAGGAGGGAGGAGAGGTTACCCATCAACTAGGGAATGGTTGAACAAATTGTGGTATATAAATATAATGGAATATTATTGCATGGTAATAAATGACAAAAGGGACAATTTCAGAAAAACCTGGGAAGACTTATATGAACTGATGCAGAGTGAAGTGAGAAGAACCCAGAAAGAAATTTCTACAATCGTAGCAACATTATAAAGAATAACAACTCGGAAAAATTGAAGAACTGAGGACCAACAATGAAACAAGCAATCCATCTCTTGATAGATGGGTGATATATCTAAGGTGCAGATTTTTATACTGACAAATGTGTGGATTTATTTTTGCTTTGCTGTGCTTATTTGTTATAAGGATTGAATTTTTCCCTTTTTATTATTTGTGGGTGGAGGAAATAAAAGAGGTTCACGGAAGCATCTTTTAAAGTGCATGGAAAGTAATAGAAGGAAATTCTGAGGGAAACACAGTCAAAGTAAAACAGCTTTGAAAGTAGCATGTTGGAGTTATATTCTTTTTTTTTTCTTTAAAGAAAATCATGATTTTGAAAATAGCCCTATTTTTTTTGTTGTTTTAATATGTGTGTGAAAATATTTTTATTTGGGGATGATTGCAATTCCCAGATCCACCAGTTATGGAAGTCCTGGGAATTCCCTAAACACTGTTAATTTGGGGAGTGTCTAAAAATTGTGTTGAATGGATTGTTGGGAACTTTTTACATGGCATTTGGTAGGTCATGGAGAACTATGCTATGCAGATTTGGTTGGATATATACGTATGTATGTATATATACATATACATATATATGTCAAAAAAATTATGAAAGATCTTTTGCAAGACATGGCATTGAGCTGTGTCTTGAAAGAAGGAAGGAATTCCAAGAAGTAGAAATGAAGAGGAAGAGCATTCCAGGCACAGGAACAGTCTGTACAAAGGCACAGAGTAAGAAAATAGAACATGATGTACCAAGAACAGCCAATAGGCCAGTTTGATTGGAATTTAGTGTGAGTAAGGGAGAATATTGTGAAATCATTCCAAAAAGATAGGTTTTAGTCATATTGTGAAGGGTCTTGAATGCCAAACAGAGAAGTTCTTGATTTCATAGAGTGATGGAATAGGTAGAACTACAAGGCTATCTAGTCCATTTTACAGGTGAGGAAATGGAGATGCAAGGAAGATTAAGTGACTTGACTAAGGTCATTCAGGTAGTAAAAACCAGAGTGGAATTTGAACTTAGGTCTTCAACACCAGGGCCAGTGCGCATTCCAATGTACCATATTGCCTCTTTGAGGCAATAGAGAGCCACTAATGCTTTTTGAGAATGGAAGTGACATGGTCAGAGCTGTGCTGTAGAAATATCCATTTGCAAGTGTGTGGCTAATAATCTGGAGTATCTGAAGATACTGAAGGCCTCAAGACCTTAGGGGAGGCTATTGCAGCAGCACAGGTGAGAGGTGATGAGGACTTGAATTAGAATGCTGGCTATGTGAATAGAGAGGAGATAGATTCCAGAGATGTTGTGGAAATACAATCAAGTCTTTAGCAGCTCATTTGATATGTAGGGTTAAGGAGAAGGAAGGATAGAGTTGGATTCTTATGTTGTGAACCCTGGTAACTGGAAGGATGGTGGTACCCTCAATAGAAATAAGAATGTTAGGAGAAAGATTTAGGGAGGAAGATAATGGGTTCTATTTTGGACATGTTGAATTTAAGAAGTCTGTGAGATATAGAGGAGGACACAGGACAGAGCACGTACAGGCAGTATGTGGGTATTCCTCCAGCAAAGAAGACTGAGAAAGAGCAAACAAATAGGAGCCTAAGGAGAGATTGGTGTCATAAAAACCCAGGGAAAACAGTATCCAGGAAGAGGGTCTGATTAACTGTGTCAAATGTTGCTGAGAGGTCACAAAGGATAAGGACTAATTTTTAAAAACCATTAGATTTGCTAATTTAGAAGTCATTGCTGGTCTTCCAGGTCACATAAGCAATAAGATGAAGGACTAGATATTTTCCCTGATCCCCAAATACTCTCAGACCTCTCAAAAACTGAAATTATATGCCAAAGATAAAGCATCTTCAGTTGTCTCCATAGTCTTGAACACCCAAAATCCAAAAGAAGGTAAAACCAAACCAAACCAAACACCCAGGAACTGATGCTTACTTACCCTTAGCTCACTCAATATATTGCCCTCTCTTCCCATGCTACCAACATCAAGGCTGTACTAGCAGACCCAAGAACAGGACACAGATTTATAACAAAATTTATCACTATATCCTGATCCCTCCCTCCTTCTTTCCAGTGCCATGGAGATGTTGGCCCCAGTCTGTGGAAGTTTGCTCAGGCCTTGACAGCCAGTTTGGCCACAGCCCTTCAGGAACAGAAGATTGCCAGGGGCTAAAACCCAGAAGCACCAGTGCTGTGAAGTTCTGAATTGCTGGATTAAATGGGAACCAGGAAAAACAGCTCTGCAAAGTACTGAGCTGCCGGTGCTGGCCCAGAGAACTAAGTAGGACAAATCACCAGGACAAAATGCCATGTTTGTCAGGGGCTGAAAATCACTCCACCAAGTCTGAGAGAAAGACACAGAATCTAGCTGGGGCCAGTTCTAAGTACCCAAAATCAGTTGGGACAGAGACCTAGGCTGGTGAACTATGAATTGCCCAGAGTGGGAGAAGGCAGAGATGCTTTGAGATCCAGCCCCTACAATTATTACAATTAGAAGGAAGAGAGTTAGAAAGTGAATGATAAAGAAAATATGGAGAAAGGGATGAAGAGACTGAAATTACCAAAGATTTCAAGAAGGAGAAAATTCAAAGACATTGAACATAAACAGATAAATTAATAGGAAAAATAGGGAAAAAAACAGATGAAATATGGCATCCAGATCTAGTAAATTAATTCATCTAGTAAATGAGGCATCTATGAATAAATATTGCAAAACAAAGGACAATGATACAACACCTGATGAAACAGAGAGCCTTGTAGAATTTGAGGAAAATATAGAACCATAATATACTCTTTCTGAGTGGTTTTAGAAGAGAAATGAGAATTATGAGAATAGAATTTATATCCTACACAGCAAAAATAATGAGTAAAACAGAAAAATTTGAATCTACAAGAGCAAGCCTCATCAAATAAATGAAAGGCTGGGAATGCAAATACACAGGACAACCTAGAATAAGAAAAGCAAAAAACAAACAAATAAATAACATTAAAAGAAATTATGCTCATTATGCAAGCAAAACATACTGACCTAAAAGACAGGATGTATAGAGATCATAAGTAATGCCAGTAAAGTAATTGGATAAGAGACCAGCTTGCAAAAAGTTGATAAATATGTGGGAGGTCAGCAAGTGAAGGCAATGAGTATAAATAACCCTTACTTGGAGTTTAGTTAATAAAGGGAATAGAGATATAGAATGATAACTTGAGGGGATGGCAAGATCAAGTGAAAATTTTTTGAGGATGGGGGAACCTTGAGTGTGTTTGTAAGCATCAGGGAAGGACCCGGTTGATAAAGGGAGATATTGAAGCCTAGAGAGTTGAAGTTTTGAAAGATAACCATCAAAGGGGTAAGCTCCTGTAAAAGATGGGCCAGGACAGGATCAAGAGCACAGGATCTTGACAAGCTGAAATGTCACCTCTTTCTTAAAGGCTAGCAAAGGAGGAGGGAGTGAGGTATGAAGTTACGGGGATTTGAGGTTAGAATTAGGGAGAAAAGGAATCATTTTTCTAAGTAAAGGATAAGATAAAATCTTCTGCTGAAAGGGAGTGATTTATACCTGGAAGAGACCTTACAGGTCATTTAACACTCTAATTTTATAGGCAAGGAAGCTGAAACTCAGAAAGATAAGTAACTTGAAAGTGATGGAATTAGGACTAGAGACAGATTTTTTTGACTATAAGTAACATGTTCTTTCCCACTTCAAATTTTAAAAGTATTTATTAAGTACGTTAAGGAAGGAAAAAAAGTACTTATTAAATGCCTACTATGTGCCAGGCACTGTGCTAAGTACTTTAAAAATATTACCTCATTTGATCCTCACAACTATCCTGGAAAGGAGGTGCTATTACTACCCTCATTTTAGAGTTGAGGAAATAGACTGACAAAATTAAGACACTTGTCCAGGGTCACATAACTGGTAAATATTTGAGGTCAGATCTGAATTTAGGTCTTCTTGAGTTTACCACCATGTTCCTTAGAATCAAAACCAAGGTGTCATTCTTGACTCCTCTTATCTTTTACACTGCCCCGCCCCCCACCCAACCAATCTGTCCGCAAGGCCTGTCAATTTTATCTTTGCAACATCTCTCAAATATGTCCCCTTCTCTCCTCTGATACAACCACTACCCTGGTACAGGTCCTTATCATCTCATATTTGGAGTATTGCAATATCCTACTGGTGGGATATTGCCTCAAGTCTCTTTCTACTCCAGTACACCCTCCATTCAACCACCAAAATGATTTTCCTAAAGCATAGGTCTGACTATGTCACACATCACATACCAGTGGTTCCCTATCACCTCTAAGAGTAAATGCAAAATCCTCAAATACAAAAATCCATTATAACCTAACATCTCCCCCATCACCCTGCACCTTCCGGTCTTCTTACACCTTACTTCCGGCCAAATATTCAGTTCGGTGATACTGGCTTCCTAGCTGTTCCACAAATAACACACTCGATTTCTTGACTCTGCGCATTTTCTCTGGCTGTCCCTCATGCCAGAATGCTCTCCTTCACATCTGTCTCCTGCCATCCGTGTCTTCCCCAAGTCCCAACTAAAATCCCATATTCTATATAAAGCCTTTCTCCACTCTTAATTCTAGTGCCTTCCCTCTACTGAGCTGCCTCTGAAGAGGACACTATACTAAGTACTAGGGTAGATAACAAAAAAATAAATGCTCCTTGAAGTTAATAGAATTTGCAGTCTAGTAGAGAAATTATATACACATATACATGCACACATGTGTTTATAGCTATGATACAAAAATTATTATATAATAAGTAAATGAAAGATGACTGAGCAGGGTAGGATTTTTACTGACTTGGGGAGGGAGTCATCAGAGGAGCCTTCTTAGGAGATATAGCAATCAAATGTTCAAGCTGGACCTTAAGGGATAGGCAGTATTTCAAAGGAGGTAATGGACAGGAGAGCATTACAGGCATGTAAGTGTAGTCATGTCTCTAGCCATACACTGTTCTTTGACCTCAGATGACTTGCTCTCTTGACCTTTCAAAACTCATAAGATCACAGCTTTCTCTAGTCTCTTTCCCCTTGGGCACAACAGAGACAGAAATGACAGCAGAGACATGGACTCTTGGTTTTATGCCAGCCAGAGACAGTCAGGGACCCTTTCCCCACTTGGAGAGCTGAAGCAGTTCATATTCCTTCTCAGATGCCAACAAGTCTGGAAAAAGCCAGAGTCAAGATTGGCCTTGAGTGACTATTGCCTTTCGAATGAACCCCAATTTCAACTATGCATCATCACAAAATTAATAGACTGGAACCAATTACAGAATGTCTGTGCATACTCCAACTTGGGAGGCAAGGCAATCCATCAATCAATAATTTAAATGTCTACTATGTGCCAGGTACTGTGCTAAGAGCTGGGGATGCAAAATGAGGCAAAAAACAGTCCCCATCCTCAAGGAACTTATAATCTAATGGAAGAGATAATGTACAAACAAACTTCCATTACCTGCCATTACACATCTTCAGAAGTAGGATCCCTAGTCTCTTTCTAGTAGGGGGTTGCAATAGCTGAGCATGCTGGTGTCTGTTCACCACCCTGCCCTTTACATGAGCAAAGACATGGAGTTGGGAGAGACCTCATGAGTTAGTTATGGGGACTGACAAGTAATCCATCTGGAGCATAGAGGAAAGTAATATGAAATATGGCTGGAAAGAGAAGGTCATGCCATTTGATTGATTTATTGGTTGGTTGGTTGATTTATGAAGGGCTTTGAATGCTTAATCAGAGAAGTTCAAGCTTTATTCAGTAGTTCAGTGATCTCCAAAGTGGGATTCTGGGTCTCTTGGGGGATCATGGCATAACCTGAAGCAGTGTATAATCAATCAAATGAAAGGTGGGGAGATGAGTCATTATCACATCCTCCACAAAACTGCAAATTGTGTGGCTTGTCTCCTAAACAACCAGGCTTACCTTTATATATATATTATAATATAACACCTCCCTATCCTGCCCCGCCCCCTCTCTGCTGCAAAAAAGTATATACACACTTCTTCTGTGCCAGGGCTACCGTGTGGGGGTGGGGAGGGACTGCAATTGTTACCTAATTGTAACTATGCTGGTGCCTTTTGAAAAAATCCTTCCCATAGCATCTTGTTCTTCCCCATCCCTCCCCAGATCAGTTTGTGGCTATGGTAATTATGCAAGCATCCCTTAGAAAGTGAGGTAATGACAAGTAAGAGCTCCACTACCCCCACCCCTTTTTCTTTTGGGTAGAGCAGAGTCATGCAAGAAGAGTGAGCCATTACATGTTTCATTACATTATCTTTCTCCCCAAAACCCATTCCTCTTCCAAACTCTCATATTTCTATTGAGGGCACTCCTCTCTTTCCAGTTACCTACGTTCATAACCTTGATGTCATCTTTCAAATTTTTACTTTTATCCAGGCCACATATCCGATCAGTTGTCAGATTTTATAATTTCTATTTCCACAACAACTCATGCATAAATTCTCTTCATTAAAGAAAAACAAAAACAAAAACAAAAACAAACAAACAAACAAAAGCACAAAATGAAGTCACTGCCATATTTTAGGTCCTCATCTCAACCCTGGACTATTGTAATGACTTCCCAATCGGTCTCATTACTTCAAGTCTTTCCCAACTTGAATCCATCCTCCATACACTACCAAAGTTATTTTTCTGAAGCATAGGTCAGATCACACCACTGCATTACTGAGTAAATCCCTATTGACTCTAATATCAAATATAAACTACTCTGTCGTTCAAAGCCCTTTGCAAGCTGACTCCTTTCCAGCCTTAATATTGTTAGTACTGTCCTTTCTGCACAACAGATCTTGCTATTCCTCAGGCTCACATCAAAACACAACAAATGTATCCCAGTATGAATAAGAACTATACATATATGTATACATATACATACATATATATATACCATCCTTTAAGCAGAACTATATAAAGAAAGAGAAATAGGTTTATATTTTAAATTTCTGCTGAGTTTAAATCAGGAACAATTCATTTTTTGAATATTGTTTTTGCATTTTGTGTGTTGGATACACAGAGAAATGATTCCTGCTGAACAATTGTTGTGTTCCTACGATGTGCCAGGCACTGTGCTAAGTGCTTTTTACAAGTGTTATCTCATTTGATTCTTATAACACTTCTGGGAGGTAGGTGCTATTATTATACTCGTTTTATAGTTGAGGAAACTGAGGCAAACAGAAATTGAGACTTTCATAGGGTTGTACAGCTACAAAGTGCCTGAGATCAGATTTGATCTCAGGTCTTTTTGACTGCAGGCCCAGTTCTCTATCCGTCTAGGACCTATTATTATGATCTCAAATGACCTATTATTTGATTGCCATATTGGACACCTTTCAATAAAAACTATCTTACAAAGAAATTCTCCTGCTTGACTAGCTACATTTATCAAATTAACTGAGTAACGGCTAACAATTAGTATTATTTTTTCCTTTTTTTTGGGGGGGGGGGTGTTTAAGTGACTTGCCCAAGTCACACAGCTAGTGAGTGTTATGTGTCTGAGGTCGAATTTGACCTCAGGTCCTCCTGACCCCAGAGCTGGTGCTCTATCCACCTCGCCACCTAACTGCCCCTAACGATTATTTTTACAAGCCTATCTTATATTCAATTTTTTCCCCTTAGAGCAAAATCAAGCATATTCATTCACATTGTTCTCAATTAAAGGAAATTTTTAATAACATTTTTATTGAGTGTAAAATTCTCACCCAGGCAGGTTGGACGGTTGCCTGAAGGACAGCATTTGCTCTTGTGTATTGCATTGTCTGTGTTAATCTATTGTCTAAGTTATGTAGAACTTCCTTGACTTCTGTTTTATTGCTTGCTTATATAAATAGGTTTGCCAGTTATCTGTGATTGTTTTTTGTGAAATAATTGTTTGGATGGCTGAGAGCTATGTTGGCCAAGAGCAAGCTAACTAGTACCTTCCCCATCTGGAAGTGGGAGGGACTGTTTCCCATCCAAGGCAACAAGGCAAAGTGGCTTTTATTCTGAACTCCTGAAGAGCACCATATGCCTAGACTACAATCTCTTTGTTCAGTAGATAGCTATAATTCTATCCGACTCAATGCTCCCTTTGGAAATAAGGGAGTGGAGAAGTGATCACTCAGTTGCAGATTATTCTTCTAGGATGGAAATCACAGTCTCTCTTGGAGACTCAGAATGGGCCTTTCCAGATCCCAGATCTTATTTATCTACATATATCCCTGCAACACTGGCTGCTCTAGGCCTCTGGGTGCCTAAGATTCAAATCTAATCTATTATACAAGGCAAGAAACTTTTTATGAGAACTAAAAGTGATTTGTACCATTAATAAATAAAGTATTTTTTCACCTCTATCACATACTTTTAATTTTCATTTTGTATATATTCTGTAATGTATGTAAATACAAAATTTATAATCATAATTATTTAAAAAATATATAAATATATTGGGATATGAGCTCAATTTTTTTTTTCCCTAATAGGTTATGTGGTCAAAAATTTCATTGTACTACAGTTGACAACTTTCCAGGACAGGTGTTACTTAATGCTAAAAGGGTTTGATGTAATAATATTTGAAATATGAAATAATGAAGAAATCCCCTTACTAGCCAGTGAGCAGCAAGAGTTACTCACTCTGTGGACTTCAAAAAGGAAATGATGACTATCTGTCTCTGTCTATCAAGTGAGTCAAATTCTTTTAGGCTCTTCCTGGAGGCCTATGAGCTTATAGCAGCTAAAGCATATATCCTACCTAGGTGAGTCTTAACTTGATTTTGGGATGCCTCTTCTGTTTTGTTTCTTTCTTAAGTATGGGCAACTGATCAGTGTTCCTAAGATGGTCCTTTCTAGTCTTAGGAATTTGGGAAGTCTGGATATCTTGGGTCCTCAGGTGGCACCAACTGAGGACCTAGTATCTCCATAACTCTGAAACTCAAAAAGCTGCCTTCAAAGCTGTAAGCAGTGAAAAGGATGGAGAGGTGGGGGAGGGAAGAGGTGTGACTTAGTTCTCCTATGTCCCAGATCAGCAAATGTACTCATAGGATAGAATCACAAATGAGATATTAATGCGTTAACAAAGTATTAGCACACTTTTAAAAAAATGTGTGTGAACACCTTTTTCTGCTTGAATTAGAAAGGGGTAAAGTGTTTGGCCAGGTTGAAAATTGTTCACCCCACTGGAAGCTAAGTTTTGAAGTGGATAGAATGCTTAGAGTCAGGAAGACTTGAGTTGGAATCCTGACTAAGACTAGCTTTCCAGAGAGAAAGTCTAACACCCACCATTTTCCAGACCCCTACAGGACTAACATGTTGGGTCCCCAGAGGGTAGATGACTACTTCTCCCTCAAGATTCTAGGGCTAACCCTGAGGGATTAGGGATGAATTTTCTAGTATTCCTGCTCATAAACCTCCACCAGTATGCCCTCCATTGACTGATCTAGTTGACATCCATTAGCTAGCCAGAGTTAATACTCTTTCACTTAGGAGTATTTACTAAGAAAGTAAAGCAAGAAAAGTTAGTACAGAACATTCTCCCTACAAAAAATTTGTCCCATGCTCTCCCTCAAGTACATACAGAGCCTAGGTTAAAGTGAGTTTGTAGTGGAAATATACATTGCTGTGTGATCCTTGAAGACTACTTTTTTGTAACCTGGGTTCATCTTGTAGCTATGACTTATAACACAATTTTAATTTGCTGTGGAAACTTACTAGCTGGTTTAATGAATCATTATGTTTTGGCCTTGCCCGACTATGTATCTGATAAAAAATCATCCCCTCCTACTGTGATAGTCCAAGGTCAGAACAATGGGTGGGCCTTCACTTACATTGCAGATTCATATCACATAACCTCAACTGGGTCCTCACTGCTCCTATGCAATTCTACCATACCTCCTTTATCAATTCACTATCCCACTCTCCACAGTGGCTCTTCCAAACCTTTTCATCCCCTCAAACCTCCCATAGCTCCCCTCCTCCTACTCTCTCAGCTGAGAATCTTGCCTCATATTTTACGGAAAAAAATTGAGTCACCCACTATGAACTCCTCCTTTCTGTCATTTCCTATCAGGTGCCTTCTGATACTTTTTCCTCCTTCACCCCTATTTCACGTGATGAAGTGGTCATACTCCTTACCAAGGCTAACACTTCTACTTGTTCAAGTAATCCCATTTCATCCTATCTCTTCCAGCAGATTGCCCCCACTGTCATACCCACTCTCACTCGTTTTCAATCTCTGCCTCTCTACTGGCTTATTTCCTACCGCCTACAAACATTCCCATGTTTCCCCATCCTGAAAAAAAAAACAACAAACCCTCACTTGAGCCTTTCATCTCTGCTAACTATTGTCCTTTATTTCCTCTGCCTTTTGAACCTCTGTTGTTCAGTTGTTTCAGTCATGTCTGACTCTTTGTGACTCCATTTGGGGTTTTCTTGGCAAAGACATTGGGGTGGTTTGCCATTTCCTTCTCCAGCTCATTTTACAGATGAAGAAATTGAGGTAGACAGGGTTAACTGATTTGCCCAAGTCATCCAGCTAGTAAGTGTCTGAAGCCAGATTTGAACTCAGGAAGAGGCTTCCTGATTCCATGCCTGGCATTCTATCCACTGTGCCACCTAACTGCCCTTCAAAGCTAAACTCTTTGAAAAGGCTACCTATCTACAATAGATGCCTCTACTTTCTCTTCTTTCACTCTCTTCTTCTTAACCCCTTAAAATCTGGCTTCTGACCTCATAATGCCACCAAAACTGCTTTCTCCAAAGTTACTAATGATCGCTTAGTTGCCATAACCAATGGCTTTTTTTCAATCCTCATTCTCCATGACCTCTCTTCAGCTTTTGACACTATTGATCACTGTCTTCTTTGATACTCTCTTCTTTCTAGGTTTTTGGGATACCATTCTCTCCTGGCTCTCCTACTAACTATCTGATTGCTTCCTCTCTGTCTCCCTTGCTGTATCCTTTTCCAGATCATGATCTCTAACCATAACTGTTCCTCAGGGTTCTGTCCTGGGCCCTCTTCTTTTCTTCCTCTATTCTATTTCATTTGGTAGTCTCATCAGCTCTCATGAATTTAATTACCATGTCTATGCTGATGATTCTCAAATCTACCTTTCTTGCCTAGATCTTTCTGCTGACCTCTGATCTCACATCTTTAACTACTTTTCAAACATCTCCGACTAGATGTCCAGTAAATACCTTAAACTCAATATATCCAAAGGAGAATTCATAATCTTTCCCCCCAAACACTCCCTGTCTCCTACCTTTCCTTCTACTACAGAGGGCAACACCATTCTCTTAGTCTTTCAGGCTCAAAACCTAAGAGTCAATCTGGATTCCTCATTATATCTCACTCTTCAATATCCAAGCTGTTGCCTAGACCTGATTTTACCTTTGTAACATCTCTCCAATGTGCCACCATTCTCTCCTCTGACACCCCCACCACTTTAGTGCAGATTCTCTTTACCTCAGGCCTCACCACAATAGCCTGCTAGTGGATCTGCCTGCCTCAAATCTCTCCCCACTTCAATCCAGCCTCCATTCAGCAACTTCCTAAAGCACCCTTCCTACTCAGTAAACTCCAGTGGTTTCATATTGCCTCTAGAGCAAATACAAAATGCTGTTTGGCATTCAAAGACCTTCATAACTTAGCCCCCTCCTACCTTTCCAGTTTTCTTATACCTTACTTCCCAACACATCCAGTGACACAGGTCTCCTGGCTATTTCATTAACAAGACACTCCATCTCTTATGTCTGGGCATTCTCTCAAACTATCCCGCATGCCTAGAATGCTCTTCCTTCTCCATACCAATTATTGACCTTCCTGGTTTCCTTTAAATCCCAACTAAAATCCCACCTTCTACTGCAAGCTTTCCCTAATCCCTCTTAATTCTAGTGCCTTCCCTCTGCCATTCATTTCCTATTTAGCCTGTATATAGCTTGCCTTCTATATATTTGTCTGCATGTTGTCTCCCCCATTGTAAACTCCTTGAGATCAGGACTTTTGCATCTTTTTCTTATCCCCAGCACAGTGCCAGGCACATAGTTGGAACTTAATAAATGTCTATTACTTGATTGAATGATTGACTTACCCTTCTTACCTGGAGATAGCCCCCACTGTCATGTTTATGAAGGGAGGAAGGGAACATCTTTTTATTTTATTTTATTTTATTTAACTTTATTTATTTTTAGTTTTCAACATTCAATTCCATAAGATTTTGAGTTTTAATTTTTCTCCCCCTCTCATTTCTTCCCCACCCACCTCCGGACAGCATACAGTCCGATATAGGCTCTACATATACATTCATGTTAAGCATATTTTCCCATTAGTCATGATGTAAAGAACAATTAGAATTAATGGGAGGAACCACGAGAATGAAACAATAAAATAAAACAACAAAGAAAAAGGAGAACAAGCAGTATGCTTCCATCTGCATTCAGACTCCATATTTTTTTCTCTGGGTGTGGATAGGAATTTCCATCATGAATCTTTTGGAGTTGTCTTAGATTCTTGCATTGCTGTGAAGAGCCAAGTCTATCAAAGTCAGTCATTCCATAATGTGTACAATGTTCTCCTGGTTCTGCTTATTTCACTCTGCATCAGTTCATGTAAGTCTTTCCAAGTTTTTTTGAATTCTGCCTGCTCATCATTTCTGATAGCACAATAGTATTCAATTACATTCATATACCACAGCTTATTCAGCCATTCCCCAACTGATGGGCATCCCCTCAATGTCTAATTCTTTGCCACCACAAAAAGAGCTGCTATAAATATTTTTGTACATGTAGGTCCTTTTCCCATTTGTATGATCTCTTTGGGATACAGACCTAGAAGAGGTATTGTTGGATCAAAGGGTACGCACAATTTTATAGCTCTTTGGGAACATCTTTAAAGAATCCTATAAAAACCCCACTCAAATCCCCAGTCAGTAGAGAAATCACTGCCAGTCCCTTGACTACATAGTTGGCTCCCATCCTCATCTGATACCTAGAAATCAATGCTTACATCCCACAGGTATTATCTAATTCCCTGAGTGGGGACTTCAGAAGGGACTGATTATTTATCCCTCTTTGCCCTTCCCTATTCCTTTGTATAGTTTTTGCTGCTGTACCTTTGACCTCTGGACCTTGTTCACATCTAGCACTGGTAGTGATAAATGTCAATGCCCTACTAATAAAGCTAGATCCTGTATTGACTCTTGGAGCCATTTTTTCCTGTCAGAATCCAACCAAATCAATTATATGGGTAATAGGCCAAACCTAGACCACTAGAACCTCCCAGTTCATGAACTAAGGACCAAAGTTAAGATCAATTTTCCTGGCAAGCACAGGAAAATTCCTGGCAAGGAAAATTCCTTGTCCTCTTCAGACAAGGTGAGACAAGCAATCTCACTTCCACACCATCTTCTCTGGAGAAATGAAGGACCAAGTCACTGAACTGCATGCTTAAGAGGTAGGGAAGCACTTTCTCTTTAGGTCCATAAGTTGTTGACCAGAGCCGGGACCAGGACTCTTGGTGGCTGCACTTTAGCAGGCAGGACTTTCAGCCTTCATTGAAGAGAGAAAGGGCTAAGAATCTGAACCTTGGGCCTCAGCAATAAGGAACTCTTTCCTTCTTCCCAGGTCCATAACTCACTGACCAGGGCTAAGACTAAGATTCTTGGTAGCCATACCTGTGTAGGCAGGATTTCATGCCTTTATCAAAGAGAACAGGGGTTCAGAATTCAAACCCTGCGCCTCAGTGACAAGGACTTCCTCTCCTATCATGTTTCCTAGATCCATGAGCTGGTGACAGGACTCTTGAGTTTGACATCTGTGCCCCAAGGGCTCCAAGGAATATAAGTCCCACTACTCTTTTCCCAAGTTAAATATCTGCACTTCTCTACAAAAACAAAACAAAACAAAAAGCCAATACTGGGTTAAAACGTGCACATTTGTCCATAACCACCCCCCACCCCATTGTGGCAAGTTCTCTGGGGTCCTTGGGAAGCTCAAGTGTTGTCCTTTATACTAAAGAGTTTCAACAAAGTTCAGACAGCATATTTCCTTACTAGTCTGCTAAATGTCATGTAAAGAGTCTCAAACCGTGAGGGTGGAGCCAAGATGGTGGAATAAAAGCAGTGACTTGCTAGAGATTTCCCCCAAACCCCTCCAAACACCAGTAAAAAATAGCTCTAAACAAATTCAAGAGCAGCAGAATCCACAAAAAGACAGAGTGAAACAAATTTCCAGCCCAAGACAACCTTAAAGGTCAGCAGGAAAGGTCTGTTGTGTGGGGCTGGGAGAGGAACATGGTTCAGTGTGGGCCCCACAGGCAAAGGCCAGGCCTCAGTGAACCTGGAGCAGGCCTCAGGGGACTGAATCATGGGCAGCTGTGGTGGTTTCCAGACTTCTCAACCAACAAATGCCAAAGACAGCTTAGAAGATCAGTAGGAAAGGTCTGTTGGACCACAGTGAGAGAAGAGTTCAGTCTGGCCCCAGTGTCAGTGCAGCTCTGGGGCAGTGGCTGCTTCTGGAACTCTTGGCCCACAGATGGAGGGGGGATCAAGTGGCTGATCAGAGTGGGATTGCAGGGATCTCTCTGCTGGTGCTAAGGCAGGATTCTCTTGCTTTGCCTGTGCTTGTATCTAGGTTGGGAGGTGGGTCTGGGTGGAGCTTGTGGTGGAAGTGGAGAGGGAATCCTCCTCACAGTTCCAAGGCAGAAAAGAGTGCTTGTGGTCACTCACAGACCAGAGCACAGGCCAGGAAAGGAAACACCTCACCTCTAATCATACCACCTTGGAAGAACTGAAAATTTACAGGTCCGTAGAAGTATCTCTGAAAACAGCTGCACAAAAACCCCGAAGCTTTTGGGACAGTACCTTCTCCACACTGGAAGCAGACCCCTACCTTGACAAAGAGTTTAAAAGTCAAGTAATTGGCTAGGAACATGAGTAAACAGGGCAAAAAAAAAAAAAAGAAAAAGAAAAAGGAAAAGAAAAAAAGAAAAGGCAGACCATAGAATCTTACTTTGGTGACAAAGAAGATCAAAACATACAACCAGAAGACAACAAAGTCAAAATTCCTACATCCAAAGCCTCCAAGAAAAATATGAATCAGTCCCAAACAGTATACTCAGCAGAGTTCTTAGACAATCCCACAAGGAAGAGTCTTTAGGAAAATCCCAAAACTATCATAATTCATAGGTCTAAAGATTGTTATCATCCTCAATACAGAGTAATACAAATCCAACAAACATTTTGGGCTCATTTTGGGACTAAAGTTTTTCCCTGTAGCGGGAAACTCAGTTTTTCCTTTTCTGTATTTTTCCTCTTCATTAGTTTGTTTTATTTCTATTTTTCAACTTTTTTCTTTTTCTTTTTGCTTGGTTTGGAAAAGCCTTTTATGAATCCCATATGGGAGATAAACACATAAGCTTTGTAAAATGAAGCACTTTACTGAGGCATTGAGAGGTTAAAATCTGCATCTAAGAAGTAATAAAATGAAATAGAGTGTCTTGTATGCTTTTGTCTACAAAATAAAGCTTTGTAACCCAAGTTCTTAGTGTGTACATCAGTGGCAAGTGGCATATTTTCATGGCCATATAAGACCTTTTCTTTTCTTTCTTTTCTTTTCTTCTTATAACAATTTTTACACTCTAGTGTAGTGGGGGCAGAGCAGAGTTTGCTGGCAGATAAAAAGTTTCCAGGGTCTTGTGGGTTAGCCAAGACAAAGGACTATTGATCTTACTTCAGGCACCTGTAGGGAGCAAGGAGAATTTTCAAGTGACCTGCAGAGAATATGCTGTTTGTGTTTCTACCAGTTCCATGCATACTTACATATGCTATTTTGAATATTGAAACAGAAATAATTCAGATGTGGAAAGGGTGAGGAAATGGGGTTGCCTAAAGAGACTAATGTGAATACACAAGAAATCTATCAAGCAAACTAGATTTTAGAGAGGCATTTATAAAAAATGAAAGCAAAGAGAAGTAACTGCATGAGTACAAAAGAGTAGTTGGAAGAATTATGTCCAGAGTACCAAGCACAGAATAAGTTGAAGCTAGAGATGAACTCAAAGGACAAAAACAACAATAAGAAATGGTGCTTGTTTTTAAAATTATGGTCTCCTACTGCATCTGGAGCGATCTCCAGTCATCTTGATCTATCACAGGGGTGGGGAACCTGTGACCTCTAGGCCACATGTGGCCCTCAAGTGTGGCCCTTTGACTGAATCCAAACTTCACAGAACAAATCCCCTTATAAAAAGGATTTGTTCTGTAGAACTTGGACTCATTCAAAAAGCCACACCTAGGGAGGAGAAAGTGAGGCTAGTGACTTCAAATTGCTCTCTCTCACTTAAATCCAATTCATTTGCAAGTCATGGAATCACCTTCCTGAGGTCATAGTTCTCTTCAAGAATGAAGAATGAACAACAAAGTTGAAAGCAATGGGCAGAAGAAGGATCAGAGAACTGTTGCTAGGGTGAATGGGATGATGATATCAGACAATGATACTAATATTGAACAACTCAACTCTTACACCGCTTAAATTTTCTCTTTTAAGGAGAAATGATTTTAGGACTAAGAAACAGAACAAAAATGGTTTTAGCAGGTAGTCCCCAAGAAGAGTTGAGAAAATGTACCTCCTCCTTCCCATCTTTGCAAGGGTAGGGGCTTATGGATGACAAATGTTGCATATACTATCAGACATGTTTGCTCTGTTGGTTGATTTTGATTTTCTCTCTCTTTTAAAATCATTGTTACAAGGGATGGCTCTGTGGGGAAGGTAGGAGGAGGGGTTTATTTGTAAATGAATGTGATGTAAAATATATATTCAAAATGAGATTAAAAGAAAAAAAGGTTAGCAGAAAATAGAAATCCAAAACAATGAGGAATTGGTAAGACAGAATCTAATTACACTGAGTTCAAGTCACCAGGAAGAGATTACCACCATTCCCCTTTTTTTTAAACAAATTTTACATTCTAGTGTAGTGGAGGCAGATCAGGGTCTGCTGTCAGATATAAAGTTCCCAGTGCCTGACTACACAAGCCACTAGGAGCTGTGGGGTAGTAACTGTACCTGAAAAGGCTTTCATATCCTCCTTCCATCCTACAAACAATGGGAAGCTGAAATGTCTCAAGTGAGAAATGTGTGTAAATAGCAGATGAGGGCTGCTGCTACTCCCCCCCCCCCACCCCACTATAGTTCCCCACTCACAGTCTTTGAATCCAGTTGGCCTCTACATGGAGGCCTATAGATCTACAGCTTCTCCATGGCGGACCACTGAGGAAGCTCCAGAGCTTGAACACACTAGTGTTGCTGACACAATTGGGGGTGAGATGTGGGACCACCCAGAGCCACTGAAGAAAGGATTGTACCTGTTTTCCTTCCCTGAAAATTACAAATGGTGAAACTCACCTATCCCTACCAGGGAGAATATATGTTCATTCCAAAGCTCTGTTTCTTTGAAGCTTATATTTTAGATCATTGTTCCCTTAGTCTATTTTTTTAAAAAGACAGTATTAGGACAAAATTGTGGTTAACTAAATGCTTTATTAGTCTTTATGTATTTCATTTGCTCAAGGGCAGATTAGAGGTTGTAGTCATTTACATAGAAAGAAAGAAGGAAACTCTAAATAGCTGGGGTTTCCCCAGCTCTGGGCTCAAAATAAACCAAAGTGATTTTATTGATAAATATTTTTATAACTCCCTAAAATCAGGGAAAAGATCTTAATCACAAATCAGAACCATCATGAATTCCCCTGGACACAAATGAATCATCAGAGGCAAGGAGCCTTGGTAAAGACAAAATTCTCCCAAAACTCCTCTGAGTCAGTGGCCTCCGGCAACTTTCCTTTCTCACTGTTATAATTCCAGCGGGGTTCAAGGAAAATCCCTCCTGTCTTGGAACCAAGAGCAATGACTAGAGAAAGTCACTCGGAAGAGTAGCACAATGCCTGACACATTGTAGGTACTTAATAAATGTTATTTTTAAATTTAGAGATCAGGAAAGGTGCATCAGGACTAAAGGTGGGTAAATGTCATATGGTTGTTGTTAGCTTGGATTTCTTCCTTTGAAACCTGCCTGTTCACATCGTTTGACCATTTATCTATTAGGGAATGGCTCTTAGTCTAGGTGGGGTCTGGAGTTAGGAAGACTCATCTTCCTGAGTTCAAATCTGGCCTCGGACACTTACTAACTGTAAATGTAACTGTAACCCTGGGCAAGTCATTTAACCTTGTTTGCCTCAGTTTCCTCATCTGTCAAATGAGCTGGAGAAGGAAATGGCAAACCATTCCAGTATCTTTGCCAAGAAAACCCCAAAATAGATTCACGAAGTATTGGACATGACTGAAAAATGACTAATCAACAACTTTGTCTTACATGTTTGAATCAGTTCCTTTTATATCTTGAATATGAGACCTTAGAGAAACTTGTTGCAAAGATTTTTTTCCCAGTTGATGTGTTACCCTTCTAATTTTTACATTAGATTTGTTTATGCAAAACCTTTTTTTAATTTTATAAAATCAAAATACTTCATTTTTTCTGGTGTGATCCTCTCTATCACTTGCTTAGTCATGAATGCTTCCCCAACCCATAGATCTGAAAGATAATTTCTTTGCTTCTCTAATTTATCACGTGACCTTTTCTATCTTAGTTCCCAGCATGACTTCATCTACAATTGTCATGCTAAACAAATATCATTTTCTTTTTTTTTTTTTTGATGTAATCTCCTTGAGGTCAGGCTTTTGACCTTGTTTTGTGTTCCTGTTGCACTCTAGGGGTGCCGGGAACTCTGAAATTCAAGGGCAAAAGATATGAGTCCTGCCTCAAAAGGATTAAACTCAAGCCTTTCAGTCAGAGACAAGGTTTATTAAAACACCACTTGGGGTGGGTGAGATTCCTAGTGGGTGAGTCTGTGCTATTGGCCAGATTTTAAGAATGTGAGCAATTTAGTGGAGGCAAGATGGACCTTCTATACAGAAAGACTGTGGGAAGATCTGGATGTGATCTGGGAGTGGCCAAGTAGTCTGGGGTGCCTGGGATGTAACAGAGAAGGGGTCTAGATGGAATTAAGTGTCCGGAGTGGTGGAGCTCGATCCGGAAGTAACACACAATGAAGGGCTGGGCTAGGTTAGAGGTAACAGAGAATTGGAGATTGGGGCAGGGTCAAAGCCACAGTGCAAGGACAGTTGAAAGAATTATTAACTGTGAAGGGTCAGGTGCTCCAGCCAAACACCAGGGACCTGGGCCACATGGGAAAGTCCAGGCTTTTTTTAGGGCCCCATCATTCCCAGTGCTTAGCACATTGCCTGGCACATGGTAGGAGGCAGCTAGGTGGCTCCATGGATAGAGTGCTAGGCCTGGAGTCAGGAAGATATGAGCTCAAATCCAGCCTCAGACATTTATTAGCTGTGTGACCTTGGTCAAATCACTTAACCCTGTTTGCCTCAGTTTCCTCATCTATAAAATAAGCTGGAGAAGGAAATGGCAAAGCACTACAGTATCTTTGCCAAGAAAACTCCACAGACAGTATCGTCAAGGGGTCATACACCACTGAGCAACAACTGGCACATAGTAAACACTTAATAAATGTTTGTGATCGATTGATACTGAGACATTAAAATTAGTATAGAGGAGGCTTGACCTAATAGATAAAGTGTTTGGCGTCTAATAAAGGGAAACAGATTCATATTCCAATTACAATTCCTACCAACAGTGTGTCCCTGGGCAACTCAGACAACTTCCTAGCATTTACCTACATGTGTGGAGCTAATTCCCAGATCTTGAGTCCTCTAAGAGGATGAAATCACAGATCTTTTTCTAATTTGCATAATTAGATTGGTAGAAAAGGGAAGAGCTGTAAACATAGTGTATTTAGATTTGAGCAAAGCACTTAACAAATTTTCACAGCTCTGCTTTTTGACTAGATGGAGAGATGCAAACTTGATAATAGTGCTGTTTGGTGGATTTGGAATGACTCAACCCAAAGACCAATTCAAAGGGTAGGCCATTAATGGATTAGTGACAAAGTAGAAAATGTTCTCTAGTAGAGGCCCCCAGGAATCTTTCTTTTGTTCGGTGTTCAACATTTCTAGCAGTTATTTGGGAGTTTTAATAGACTTTGTTTTTTTTTTTTTTGCTGTTGTTTTTTTTCTGGGTTTTTTTTTTTTTGTTGTTGTTGTTGTTAGGCAATGGGGTTAAGTGACTTGCCCAGAGTCACACAGTTAGTAAGTGTGTGTCTGAGGCTGGATTTGAACTCAGGTCCTCCTGAATCCAGGATCTGTGCTCTATCCACTGCGCCACCTAGCTGCCCTCGGTTTTAATAGACTTTGGAATGGTAACCATACATATTAATGCTATGATTGTGTCTAGAATGAAGAAGGCGAGAGTTTTATTATGCAAAACTGTAATGCTAGGTTCAGTTTCTAATATTTTAGGAAAGATATAGAGAAGAGGTAGTTCAGAGACCAGAATGGTGGAGCAATGGACTGGAGGACATGTGACATGAGGACATTTAGAAGGAAATCAGGGTATTTAGCCTGAAGAACATATGGGGGAGCTAAGTAGTGCAGAGGGTAGAGTAGCAGTTCTGGACAGAAAGACCTGAGTTCAAATCCAGCTGAATCAGCTAAAGGGTTCCTCAATATCTATCCTTGTTGATATCCTTTTCCCTAATATGACTGAAGAAATCATAGCTCGTTAACTGTTGAATGACTTATGAGTGTATCGTTTTCTTCCAATATTGAACCTAAAGAACTGAGGAAATAGACTGAGGCTGACCCAGCCCAGCCTATCTTTCCTCCTGAAGTCCTACACTTTATCTTCTCTCTGACCTTGCCCCCCCTCCCCCTTCTCTTTCCGCTGAGGCACTTGCCTCTTACTTTACTGAAAAAATGGAAGCCATTTCAGCTTCCTCTTCTCTCATTCTCTTCATGTTGATACCATCTACCACTGTCTTCCTTTTCCTCAGATCCTGACAAAGACACCGCCCTTTGTCTTGTCAAGGCCAACCCCTCTACATGAACATTTGATTCCTCTCCCCTCCAGTCTTTTCGAATAGATTGAATCTTGACTCTTCATCTCCCTCCCCATCTTCAATCCCTCCCTAACTGGTTCCTTCCCTACTGACTATATATTCTCAAGTCTTTTTTATTCTACTACACCCTACCACCCTTACAAGCTATCATTTTATATCTCTCCTCACTTTACAAGCCAAACTCCTTGAAAAAGTTGTCTTTACTTTCTTAGATGTGGCTTAGTGGAGCAATGCATGGGTTGCTTGACTTTGAATCAGGAAGACATAACTTTGAATTCTGCCCCAGACACTTGCTAGCCGTGTGACTATGGGCAAGTCACTTAACCTTTGTATGCTTTGTTTCCTTGTCTGTAAAATGGGGATAATAATGGCACCCTCTTCACAGGGTTGTTGGGAGGATCAGATGAGATAACTGTCAAGTGCTTTGCAAACCTTAAAGTACTATAATAAATGCTAGCTACCTCCACTTGCTGTTCTCTCATTAATTTCTCACCCATGGCAATATGGCATCTGTCATCATCAGTCAATAGTGAAACTGCTCTCAAAAGTTACAAAAGATCTCTTAATTGACAAATCTAAAAGGTGTGTGTGTGTGTGTGTGTGTGTGTGTGTGTGTATGTGTGTGTGTGTGTTTCTCAGTCCTAATCCTTTTTGGCCTATCAATTGCATTCGACGATATGGAGCACCCTTTCTTCCTTGGTACTCTTACCTCTCTGGGTTTTTGTGTCACTACTCTCCTGTTTTGGCTGTCTTCGTTTCCCTTTGCACGCTGATCATTCATTCACACCTTCCCATCTTAGCTGTGGGTGTTCACCGAGGTTCTGTCCTTGACCATCTTCTCTCCTTCCTCTATAACATTTTTCTTTGTAACCTCATCAGCTCCTGTGGATTTAATTATCATTTCTATAGATGACTCCCAGATCTATAGAACCATCTCTAGTCTCTTTCTTGAGCTTCTTTCCCATATCACCAATTCACTATTAAACCTTTCATACTGGATATCTAGGAGAGATCTTAAACTCAGCATGCCTAAATCCTCCCCTTTTCTAAACTTCCCTGTTTCTTTCTTTTTTTAGGTGATTGGGGTGAAATGACTTGCCCAGGGTCACACAACTAGTAAGTGTCAAGTGTTTGGTCTGAGGCCAGATTTGAACTCAGGCCCTCTTGACTTTAGGGCCAGTGCTCTATCCACTGCGCCACCTACCTGCCCCCCTTCCCTGTTTCTTTTGAAGGCACTCCCATTGTTCCAATGTCTCAAGTTAATGATCTTAGCATTATCCTCAGTTCCTCATTCTCCCTCACCCTATATATACTAAAGAGTTGCTAAATCTTGCCTTTTCTACCTTTCCAACATTTCTGGAATCTGACTTATTTTCTCCACTCACTGAAGCTACCTCAATTCAGCCTGAATCACCTCTCACCTAAATCATTGCAACAGCCTCCTAATTTGTCTTCCTGTATCAAGTCTCTCACCGCTGCAATCCATCCTGCACACTGCTGCCAAAGTTATTTTCCTTATCTGATCATATGATTCCCTTATTCAATCAGCTCCAGTGTCTTCCTTTTGCTGTTAGGATAAAATATAATAGCTGTGTGACCCTGGGCAAGTCACTTAACCCCATTGTCTAGCCAAAAAAAAAAAAAAACAAGGATAAAATATAAATTCTTCTGTTTAGTTTTTAAAGCAACCCAGACCTAATCTAACTTTCCATCTTCATTGTATGTTACCCTCACCCCTCACCCCTCACCCCCTGCAGTTTGCAATTAAACTAAATTGTTCCTTACTCAAGACACTTCATTTCCCATCTCCATGCCTTTGCACTGACCATCTCCTACCTGGCATGCAGTCCCTCCTTACCTTGATTTTCTCATAGAGTACATCTTTTTCTTTAACATTCACTTCAAGTGCCATTTTTTGTAATACGTCTTTTCCCATTCCTCCTCCATTTCAGACTACTGTGTGTGTATTTATTAACTTTATATTTATTTTGCATGCAATTTTTTCTTGTTGTCTCCCCAGATTAGAATATAAACCCGTGAGTGGGGATTATTTTATTATTATCCACAATTTTAACATAGTGGACACTTAATAAATAATTGTTGACTACTTGATTATATTGCCTTTTGGGGTTTGCCTTTCTTTTAAAAATTAGTACTCTGTCCCTGTGATATGTTTTGCTTACACTACTTTGATGTTAGTTTATTCCCATAGTCTCTACTCCTCTTTCCTTCTCCCTTTTGTCTGTTCTATTCCAGTTCTTGGAATTTGCCTAAATTGTTAAATTCCTTTTCATGTATTTGGTTATCTTTCCCTCCCTTTGTTGCCCTACTCAGTTATGAGATTAGATAAAAATCCTACTTCTCTTCCCTTTGATCCTAAGTAATTTTCTTTTACTTCATCCTTTTCCTAGAAGCCTCCTTTTCTTTGTCCTCATTATTTTGCTCCCTACCATTCTATTCTGAATTTTATTTTCTGATTTATGGGCTATACCTTTACTTGTTTTCTCTTTATTTTTTCTGTGAACTTCATAAGGTTATAGCTTCTGAAGTATCAGGTGTTCATTTAATTTTAGATTTCATTTCTTAGATTTTATAGCTGTCTTCTCTCATCTTTTTTTCTTCTATTTTACTTTACTCTTAGAAATATCAGTTCATATCAGGTCAACCACGCATATGTTCATAAAGCAGTCAGTCCCTTTCAGGTTTCTGGAGGCTGGATCTAAGAAACTGCTGAACCAGAGAACCCTGCCCCTTCATAGACTGGTATTCATTTATTGGGTCCAGATTGGCAATAAAGCTCTCCAATTATTGGCATTCTTGTAATAGCATCAACTTGGTTGTTTGGTTCAGGAGAATATCTCTGATAGGTACTGATATATCCCACAAACAACTGTATGCAAGGAGAAATGTTGGTAACATTCTTCCATTGATCTTTACCCAAAGGAGAATTGCTTTTGATTATTTACTTCAATGTCCAGACTGATGCCATGGTTTTCTTCAAGAACGAAGGACAAACAACAACCTGTGAGTGGTATTGGCTGCCTCACTGGGGACCCAATTGGCCAGTTCCAGTTGGGCAACACAGTTCCTCTTCTCCTTCCTCTTCTTCTTCCTCTTCCCTATCCCTTCTCTTTCCCTTCCCCTTCCCTTCCCTTTCCTTTCCTCCCTCTCCCTCCATCCACATAGGGTATCATACCCTTATCTGTGGGTGCTCTGCCCAAAGGAATGTAATTTTTGATCCCTGAAACCTTGAAAGATGTCTTGGGATTTATGGACTAGATTTCTTTCTTAAGGACCATACCTTAAAACCAATTCACTCTGGTTCGTTAATTGGCCAACAACAGGTTTCAGCCCAAGTCCCATGAGTGGTCATTATTTGGGCCCTGATAGCTCAGAATGACTATAAATATCAATTATTTCTATTTTGACCAGAAACCCCAAAACAATCTAGATTGATTTTTTTTTAATTAGGTAAAAGAGGCCATTCTTTGTCTCATTTCTTACCTAGCCTCAGTGAATGGATGTTGCCAAACCGAGACCTGGAAAATACCTTAGTTTAAAAAGGCCAAGGTCTCCCACTGTGTCCAGGGCCATCTCCAGTTGTCCTGATTTATATCTTGCTGCTGGACCCAGCACACATAACACTAGCTATGTGACCCATGGCAAGTCACTTAACCCCATTGCCTAGCTGCCCCCTCCCCTCCAAAAAAATTCCCTCTTCAATGTACCTGACACAAGTGGCCATCCAGCCTTTGCTTGAAGATCTCCAGGGAGGGGAACCCACTGCCTCCTAAACAACCCATTCTACTTTGACATAATTCTAATTGCTAGGAAGTTTTTCCTTCTGCCAAATGGAAATTTGTCTATTTCCAACTTTCAGACATAGTTCCTAGTTCTGCCCTCTGTACTAAAAGGGATTATCAAATCCTCCACACCCCCTTCACTCCACTCCAAGTCTTTTCTTCTGGTTCAGCATCTCCAGTTGTCTAAATTCTGTCTTATATCTTACTCTACTATTCAGTTGTTTCATATGTGTGACTTATGTCCCCAACAGTAGAGTCAGCTAGGTGACACAGTGGATAGAGTGCTGAGCCTGGAGTCAGGAAGATCTGAATTCAAATCCAGCCTCAGACATATGCTAGCTGTGTGACCCTAGGCAAGGCAGGGTCACAAAGGCAAGGTAACCTCTCTCTTCCTCAGTTTTCTCAATTGTAAAATTCAGATAATAACAGCAGCTACCTCTCAGAGTTTTTGTGATACATTTATAAAGTGTCAAGAGCTTGCTAAACAAATAAGGATAACAATAGCACCTACCCTCCTAGGATAAGAATAATAATAACTAACATTTAGATGGATAGCATTTAATATGTGCTAAGGCAATATGCTAAGCACTTTACAATTATTATGCCATTTGATCTTGACAACAACCTGGGCAGATAAGTTCCCTTATTATCCAGATTTTACATACGTGGGAACTGAGGTAAATAATATAGTCAAGTGTTTAGCACAGTGCCTGGTATACAGCAGGCACTTAATAAATACTTGTATCCTTACTTCCCAACTTCCTAACCATCTCCCAGACAGACCACATCTTCTGTTCATTTTATATTCCCCTAAAACAATGGTGGGGTACAATGGATAGAGCCCCAGGCCTGAAGTCAGGAAGACCTGAGTTCAAATATGGCCTCAGACACTCTACTAGCTATGTGACCCCAGGCAAATCACTTAATCCTTTTTTGCCTCAGTTTCCTCATCTGTAAAATGAGCTGAAGAAGGAAATGACAAACTACTCTAGTATCTTTGTCAAGAAAACCCCATATGGGTCACTAAGAGTCAGACACAACCGAACAACACCAACAGTGGTGCATATATGGTTGGTGCTCAAAAAATAGTTGCTTCATGATATAGGGAAAAAAACATTGGATGGGTAGTTAGAGTATCTGGCTTCTAATTTGGGATCTGCTGTCCCTGTCACCTGTGTAACTTAGGACAAATTTTCCCCTTCTCTGAGGCTTGATTCTCTCAAATAAAATGAAAGAATTGAACTGAGCGATCCCTAGCATTCTTTCTGGTTCTGACTTTAGAGCGACAGTAGAGTAACCGCTGCTAGATCCACAGGGACTAGGGTACCAAGCCTACTCCTTGTTATGTAACCAGCTGCTTGAAAAATGATCAACAGGCAAACCCAAAAGAGTACTTAAGCAAACAAGCGAAGAGAATCAAGAAATTATTGAATTTTAGAAGTGGAAGAAACTCAGAGGTAGCCTAGTATAATAGAAAGAAAAATTAGATCTCAAATCAGGCTTCTATTTGAGGTTAAACTCTCAGTCTGATACTTACTGACTTTGGAACTTTGGGACCATTGGCACCATGACTTCTCAGTTTCCTCAGCCGTAAAATAGGAACGATTAATAAGTCTTATCTAGTAGACAGAGTGTTGGACTTGGAATCCAAATGGACTGATTTTCATATCTAACCTCTTATTAGTTGTATGACTGTGGGCAAATCATTTAAGCTGGGGGATATCACAAATCACAAATCATTGAGCTTGTTTCTTCATTTGTAAATTGGGGCTTGTTGTGGGGCAGGGTTGTTGTGGGGATCAAAGGAGATAATGTAGATTTACTTCGAGGCAAATCACACAGCAATATGTAAACGTGAGTTGCTGCTATTATAATTATTACTTGTACTGTTTACCTCAAGCTGAAATCCTAACTCTAAATGCTAAATCTTAAACTGCTATGTAAACGTGATCCTTTATTACCTAGTGAGCCCTTCTCTTTTACAAATTAGGAAAATGAGACCCAGTCACTTGCCCATGATCATGACCCAAGGTAAGAGATTCTCTCCAGAAAAGACCGTTACATGTGACCTACTAGGTAAGAATACCAAACAAAATGAGGCTTCTTCCCCTCCCCATCCGGGGGGGAAGTACAAATGGTCCCAGTTCCAATCTTTACTACAGTCTAGGAGCACCCCCTGTGGATGAGGAGGGCAATGGACTTAGTACTCTCCCGGCGGCTGGTGGTGAGCTGATGCTGGGCTTAAATTAAATGCCAGACCCCTAGCACAGTGCAGCTGAGATGTTATCATCTCTAGCAAAGCACTTGCAGTCAATAAATGGACTAATTAATTCTCCTCAAAGACCTCTCAATTATTCATCCTGGGCCACAGACAAAACAATTAGAGCACCTATTGGAGCCTCCTGGCTCCGTCACTCATGGGAACTGGAGCTGGGGAATAGGGCAGGAGCTAGGAGGGGCTTCATCTGGCTCTGCCCGTTGCCTCCTCCCCTCCTCACAGTCTCCATAGAGAACCATGAAGCATCGCTGTTTTATCTCAGATTCCTCATCAAACACTACCTCCTGAGAGAAGTTAGGATGGAGCTTATTCCACTTGGAGGCAGGGTTTGGGTATTGGACATTTTATACTCACCCTTTTCCTTGCTTCATAAACTGTGGGTTGTGACTCCATATGGTTGCAACCCACAGTTTAAGAAGTGCTGAAGGGTTCATGAGTGGAAAAAGTTTAAGAAACTCTGCAGGACATGTCTCTCTCTCTCTCTCTCTCTCTCTCACAGGAAATAAAATTTATCTTAAAAATTTCAAAACCAAGACCAAAAACCACCCAGGCTTACTTACTCCCATTGTAGGAGCATAGATTATGGGAGTGGGAAGGGATCTCCCAGAACAAATTGTCCAAACTTCATCTTGTTGTTCAATCATTTCAGTTGTGTCTGCCTCGTCGTGACCCCATTTGGGGTTTTCTTGGAAACGACACTGGAGTGGTTTGCCATTTCCTTCTCCAGCTTGTTTTACAGATGAGGAAACTGAGGCAAATAGGATTAAGTGACTTGCTTAGGGTCACGCAGCTAGTAAGTGCCTGAGGCCAGATTTGAATGCAGGAAGGATGAGTGTTCCCGACTCCAGCCTGGCATTCTATTCACTGTGCCACTTAGATGTCCATAATTTCATCTTATAGATGAGAAAACAACAAATTAGGTGACTAAATCACACAGAAAGTAGGTGGCAGAGCTGGGATTCCAACCCAAGTCCTCTGACTCTAAATCAGGACTCTTTTTACTTCCCCACATTGTTACCAGAAAGAGATAATGTAGATTTACTTCGAGGTAGATCACAAAGTGATATGTAAACGTGAACTGTTATTATAATTATTACTTGCATTGTTTACCTCAAACTGAAATCCTAATTCTAAATCTCAAACTGCTATGTAAAAGTGATCCTTTATTACCTAGTGAACCCTTCTCTTTAACAAATAAGGAAAATGAGACCCAGTCACTTGCCCATGACCATGATCCAAGGTAACAGATTCTCTCCAGAAAAGACCGTTACATGTGACCTACTGGGTAAGAATATCAAATAAAATGAGGCTGTTTCCCCCTCCCCATCCTGGGGGGAAGTACGAATGGTCCCAGTTCCAATCTTCGCTGCAATCCAGGAGCAACCCCTGTGGATGAGGAGGGCACAGTGTTATCCCTTCTACAGGAAGGGAAACCAAAGCTTAGAGAGGGGGAAACATTAGCCTGAGTTCACATAGCAGTCTAAAACCAATTCAATTACAGGCTCCACCTTTGCTCTCTTGGGGAGAGAGCAGGTGGCTGGCCCAGTTTGGTACCTTCTTGCCCTGGTCTGTTTTGCTGGGTTGTGGGTCTTGCAAGGAGGGGTGGAAATTCACAAATAGTAAATTATAACTTTGAATGTGGATGGGATGTTTATAGCAGCTCTCTTTGTGGTGGCAAAGAACTGGAAATTTCAGGGATGCTCATCAATTAGAGAATGGCTGAACAAGTTGTGGGTGTATGGTTATGATGGAATACTAATATGCTATAAGAAATGATGAGCTTAATGATCATAAAAGGCATGGAAGGACTTGCACAAAATGATGAATGAAGTGAGCAGAACCAAGAGAACATTGTACATAATAACAGCAATATTGTCTTAAGAATGGTTTTAAGTGACTAGGTCGTTTTGACTATTATAAATACATAAAATAAAATAAAGGGCATTTGAAGGAAGATGCTATCTGTATTCAGAGAAAGAATTGATAAATCGAAGTATGTATAGAATAATTATATATATATATATATATACTTCTGTGTCTAATGGTAGCCATTTCTAGGATGGGGGGTGGTTTGGGGGGGGTAAGGAAGGAGAGGAGAAAAGACAAAAAGGGAAATAAGAAATTTACATGGTAACTTTGTTGTATATTTGGAGGGAATAGTAAGTTGAACATGGTAGATTTGCAGTTTCATATGCAATCATCTTTTTATTGTACTGTGCTATGGGAAAGCTTATTTTGTTCCATGAATTGAAAATAAAATAAATTAAAAAAAAAAAAGAAAGGGTGGCAGGGCAGAGTTCAGCCCTCACCTGCACTGGGAGGGGCAGCAGGAGAGGAACACATTCCCCCACGAAGGACCTCTGCCACTCGGTTCTCCAGACACAGATGTTTCAAGAGTTGGGCCATAACATCTTCGATGTAGTAATAAAGCTGAAAGTCAAGTCTGGTGGCCTGCAGGTTGCCTATGACCAAGCCAACTCCTTTGCATTTGGTAAACAGAGGCAAGCTACCACTGGGTCAGATCTGCAGTCATGTGCCCAAGGTGATGGACAGGTTTGTGCTCCTTCAGGCTTCATCTGTAAGACTGAGGTGCTCATCAGGCAAGGCATCTTCCCAATCCAGGATGGTGTCCCTTAGCTGCAGGCCAAAGCCTTCAGTGGAGAACCACAATGCATAGCCAGTCCACTGCCTTGAAGCACAACGCTGCCTGCCACCGCATTCAACACAAAATGTTTCATATGTTTGTTCCACAAACATGTTGCCATGGGCCTCAGTCAGTTGGTCACTGTGGAGGCTAGAGTCCACATGCAACCCATCTACATTCTGGCTCATCAGGACCATTCCAGTTGTAGCACTGCCACGTGGGTCTTAGAAGGCTGGATGCTCTGGAACATTGTGTCACATTTGGGGGATGAGCACATTCTTCCGTGGCCCACATACCTTGGGGGAACCCTCAAGTCTGAGATTCCTGAGGAAGTGCTAATGCTTGTACCCATGTGTAACGCCACATTGGAAGATCTCTGAACCAAAGGTGCCAGTTCATATTTTCCTGTTTAGCTCTTTAAGGGATGGAGGCAGAGTCAAAAATCTATGGGAGCCCACATTTACCCTGATCCACATAATAGAAACATACGAACCTCCCAGCAAGATCCTAACTGTGTAGTTCACCAACATCACCAAGACCATGACCCAGTCTGACCAGAGGCATCCAATTTTCCTCATCCCCTCAATAACCTGATCATTCCAGAAGTACAAGTTCTTAACCTTTTTTGTGTCAAGGACCCCTTTGGCAATCTGGTAAAGCCTAGGGGTCCCTTCTCAGAATAATGTTTCTAAATGTGTATGTAACCCCAGGCTCCATTGAGCATGCTCAGTTTGTTCAGCATTGAGGTCACTGTGTCCCCTGCTATGTGGGTTGGGGTAGCCTCCTATGTCAATCACAATTAAAACTGCTGAGACCCAGCCAGTCACTCTCTTCCCACCTTTTCATTTTTGATCTTTTCAGCGACTCCTTGCTGATTTGTTCAGGGTGCATAGGTGAGAGGCGAGGGACTCTCCCTCCCCTACTTAGCTTTCCCCAACTTAGAGAAATGTGCCCAGGGGTGTTTATTTCTGTTCTGTGCTGTTCATTCTCAATTTTAGATGCTAGAGGTGATCCTCATGGACTGGGAGTTTGAGCCGTGATGACCATGGAGCCAGGATTGTAGATGTACACTGTCCCATTTGGAAGCCCTAAGAAGCCAGGGGCCTGGGACTCGAGCCCCAAGGGGGATTTTGATTTGGAACTGGGATTGTGCTTTATAGGAACAGAGCTAAGCTATGGACCTAATCCCTTTCCCCTCCCCAAGCAAGTGAGGTGGTTCAAGGGGCATGGTGGATTTTGCCTTCTACATGTTGAGTGGGAGGTAAATTTGTATATTTGTAATCATATGTTTAGAAGTAAATATTCCTTTGTAAAAGCTCATTGTGTTACACAGAAAATAAAATATCCAGTATTACAAAGGAAACTATATTGAAATAGAGTCATCAAAATATTTTCAAAAATAAGTTCATGGCCTCTAGGTTAAAGATTTCAGCTGTAGACTGCTTTCTTTTATGTGAATACAGAAAGGGTTTTCTAGGACCAAGACATAGAATCAGAAGAAATTTGTCAGTTTACTGTTTGTTCTGGTTCAAATTCATTGGCATGCTAAGCTGGTAAGAAAGAGGGCTTTCTTTGGTTTTGCTTAGATATAGGGATCTAAAGGGCAGAGTACTGGGCTTGGAATCAGGAAGACTCATCTTCTTGAGTTCAAATGTGGCCTCAGACATTAGCTGTGTGACCCTGGGCAAGTCACTTACTCCTGTTTGCCTCAGTCATCAGGAGAGAAGTAGGAACCAATAGGATCATGTGTCTAGCAGAGATGTCCTATCCAGCAAGGAGCAGATCCAGTGAGAATAGTGGGATGACATTACCAGAAGATAGAGGCGGTCTAGCAGCACCAAACATGTGAGCTGGCTCTTCACACATGTGCCCTGGATACGTGTGTCCTATTTATGTGTCCCTCATTTCTGATCCCCATGTATGCCCATTCTCCCAATTGATGATATGAGTGTGGCAAGGGATATCTCCCCACATCATTGTGTGGTTCAAAAAGAGGCAGGATAGACATCTCTAGCCTCTACTTCCTCAACCCTTCTCCAAAGGAGACTTTTATTCTTGCTAAGAGGGGGGGTAGGACACTGGGGCTCAAGGCTGCCACTCTGCTTTCCTCAGAATAAGAAGGACACTGGCCTGGAATTATATTTATCTGCTCCCTTAAGTACTATTAGTTTAGGGGATATGAGTTTCAGGTTCAATCCAACTCCTCAAAGCTCTATATCCAAAGGTTGACCCCTTTGGGGGGGTCAACAAAATACCAGTTCCACAATGAATGCACATATTAGCACAATTAGCAAAGAAATCTATTTATCCAAATCATAGCAAAACAGAAATCAGAAAAAGTATACATAGGAGAACATTGCTTGTTGTTGGTGTTGGTGTTCGTCCTTTGTTCTGAAAGGGGCCCAATGACACACAGCTAGTAAGTGTCTGAGGCCGGATTTGAACTCAAGAAGATAGAGTCTTCCTGATTCCAAGCCCAGTGCTCTGCCCTTTAGATCCCTATATCTAAGCAAAACCAGAGAAAGCCCTCTCTCTTACCAGCTTAGCATGCCAATGGATTGGATTTAAGTAGTAAAGGACCTCTCCCATTGGGAAAGAGGTAATTCAATTCAACCAAGAGAGTCCTAGCTCTCACCCAAGGGGAAATTCCCCAAAGCTTCTAGTGTAGCAAGTGGATAGGGCCATGATAGACACTGTCAGCTCCTCTTATGTCTCTCCAGTGTCTTTTCCTTCAGCAGCCTGAAGTAGAGTTGGTCTGGTCCATCTTCCCTCTCAAAGCTGTAAGTCAGAAGAGCTCGAATCTACACAAAGCTTGAAGAGCACTCCTCACTCGGGCATGGGCATTGATCTACATTGATCTCTGTCTTGGGAGAGAGTCCCATATCAATGGGCTTTGGAACTGGGGTTACATGTGAATTTGTAGGAAAGCTCACTTAAGGTTTGTAGAATGTTTAATAGCAACTTTTCTTACTATGCTATTATGCTAAATATCTTTACTTTGAACTAATTGAGTCAGAAAATAAGCATTAATTAAGTGTTTATTATGTGCCAGTCACTATGCTAAGTCCTGACTAGAGAAAAAGTAAACAGAAGGAGAGGCTTAGGAGCTATGGTTTTGAATTGGTTGTGAACTCACAGAATTCATTAAACAAAGGGTTGCTCTTCTGAAAGGCTTCACACAATGCAGGGAGGCGCTCCAAGTGAAACATTTTGGGGGCTCGTTGGAGATCTCTATATTGGATGTGCAAATCGTGCAGAGATCCTGCCACATGGCATCTGACAAGGAGATGCACAGGGCTATGATTGGATAATAGGTTTTTCCATTGTTCCTTTTTTTCTTCTGATCATACCAGCTTCTGTAAAATAACTATTAAATGATTGAAATCATTGAAGTGTTTTGTTTATCAGCATCATTGAACTGTGGGAGTACATTGTTATCGATCATGGGGTTTAATAGCTATTATGGCTGTGCAGAAGTTTGGTCTTCTTGACAGCAGTTGTGAAAGTACCTTTTTAATGTGCTAATAGTGATCTATTATGTAGGCTTTACCTTATGCTGAGAACACATTTGGAGTATGAAAAGTGTACCCCATGTAAGCTCAGGTGAGGAAAAGACAACAAAGTCACAATTTGATTGGCCTGAGAGCGAGGCACAGTTCAGTGTGCCTTCCCTGATACAGCTCCCTGGTGTTCTCTGTCTATGTCAATGTGGCTTTCTGGTCACCTAGGGTCATAAAAGGTCTTGCCCACCTGGGGTCTGAACCCTTATAACTTGATGGGTTCCTGACGACTATACAAGTCACCATGCTGTGCTGATCAGATGCGTTTCTATATAGAGAAGGGGCCATATTTTTGGAAACTAAGTGCCATATCCTTGTTGCATACCCTTGCTTTGTCAGGACTAGGTAAACCTCTTTTTGCTAGATGTTCAATTCCCTCCAAGTGCCTCATTTCATCCCAACATTGAACCCAAACTAACGGGGGCTAGTGTCAGGCCTACCCCAAAAACATCTTATTGTTTAGACGTTACAAAAGTTGCAAGTATGCAATAAAGTGACTCAGACAGTAGCTGTGTGACCCTGGGCAAGTCACTTACCACTGTTTGCCTCAGTTTCCTTATCTGTAAAATGAGCTGGAAAAGGAAATGGCAAACCACTCCAGTGTCTTTGTTGAGAAAACCCCACATGGGGTCACAAAGAGTCGGATATGACTGAGAAACAGCAATGGTACCAGGAAGCAGCTGGTGCTGCCCAAGGCATTTTTTTCAAGGACATGACATCATTACATGATGATTTAGATAGATAGAGAGGGCACTTGATTTAGTAAAAATCAGATTTTACTGAGCCAAAGTGGCAGGAAATGTTTTTAAGAAGTGTAGGACTGTGCTGTGTGCATTCACAGGACAGTGATACCAAATTGTGTGGCATCCTAGGAGAGTGTCAATTGTAACAAACTATGGGAGCTTGTGTGTATAAACGTTTTCATCTCTGCAGGGAGATAGGAAAAGTATAAGCAACATTCTAGTAGTGACTAACCATTTCATCCAGTATTCATGAACATATCCCACCAGGAATAAAAAAGCTTCAACAGTTTCTAAGGTATTGTGGGCCCAGCACTTCTATGCACATGGCCTCCTTGCCAGGATCTACTCTTACCAAGCAAATTATCTAAAGGGTTTTGAACTTTGACAAGATAAGGAAGTCTCAAACCATACCTGAACACCCTCAGAGAGACCCACAGTCTAAATATTTCAATCACATACTGCCAGATATACTGGGGACCTTGAAGCTGGTGCAAAAGTCTCACTGAAATTTTGCTATGGCAAAACATTTGTGGTTGCATACAATGTTAGCAGGAGTCATACCATCAGACTTTAACTGCAGATGTTTGGGGTAACAGACTTGTAATGAGGAGTCTCAGAAAAGAGAGAGGACAAAGAAATTCATAACCAGATTATTTCTTGGTTGAGAGGTTGATTGAAAAAGGCCTATCGCTTGGCTATGGCGTCAACTCAGAATAACTTTATCAAAACATGTATGATATTGAATGGAGCCCACTGATAAGCGAGGTGATAGAGTTCTGCTAAGAAATCTTAGTGTGTTGTTAACAAATTGGATGGAAATCTATCTCATATAATGTAATGGAAAGATCAGTCAACTTGCCAGTCTACAAGACAGTGCTGGAGAGTGTTTGAAACGGTATCAAGACAATACATACACAACCTATGGTTTATTGGAGAGGGGGTTAGGTTACCTCATCCGCAGGAGGAAAGGAGTCAAGTAGACTCTTAGAAAAAGAGGCCTCTCAACAGTTGCAAAAAGACTTTCAGACTTAGATAAATGTTCAAAAAGCAATGACCTAGATGAACAAAAAAATGGATGTTAGTGCTTGCTAACCACCAGAGGGTTAGAGACATCAGTCAAGTCTCTCTCAGCCCCAGGGTGTCTTTGTTCAAACCGGGGAGCAGGGCTGAACCTAGAAGCCCTCCTTTTCTTTATTAATTCTCAAGTTACAAAGATACCTAGGGAGCCAAGAGGAACCACAAAGTCTGGAAACAGTGATTGATAGATGGTTACATACGTATATATACATATATATATATAGATAAATATTTATCTTTATGTACATATATATATATATATATTTATCTATATCTATACCTATCTATCTATAGTCAGCTTGGGACATGAGCTCATGGTTGGGACCACAGGCTAGGAGGACTGAGGATATTACCAGAAACCCTGAAACATTCACAATCCTAGGAGGTCACAGAAGAAGTGCCAAGCTGATTAGGCCAGTGATCAAGCTTACAGAGGATGCATTAGAAGAAATGGGAAAAGTTACCCATGCAGCCAAATAAAGCCAATTTGTGCAGGTTGAATGGGCTTTGTATATGTAATTGGAGCACATGCTATTACGTGTTGCATATATGTTTGCTCTGCAATATACTTTTATTGCTGTGGTGTGTTTTTGCTATATATGAAAGCTACATATTTTTTAGATATGTCATTATGGATATATTTCAGTGTGTGACCTCTGTACTTGGTCACCAAATATAACTGTCATGAGATGTTATATGTCTTTGTATTACATTAAGATTTGTGTCCTTGGACTCATAAATGCCATGATTTCATATATGTCATTAATATGCATTATAATAATCACATATTCTAATGTTAATTGCCTAGGGTTCTATTATGAATGTCATGTATTAGGTATCTGTGTATTGTATTATTTGTCAATTTATGTTGTTTACGATATATGCGAAAAGATTTTCTTATGTACCACATGTAATTTACTGGAAGAGCAAATTCCTCATGGGGTGGAGATGGAGGTTTTTCTTGAGTCAAAATACAGGATCAAAGCCAAGGGGCTTTGCTGCTAACAAATATACATAATAAAGGCAGGAAATGGGAGCTAGGTAGGTGGAAAACAATAACCTTGCCTCCATATCTTAAATTCATTGGCATGCTAAGCCTGAGTGGATCTTGAGAGTGTCTAACACAATCAAGACCTAGTCCCTACAGCATGTATCATATTGACCTGCTATGTATCTACAGGAAAGATTGGGAAGCCTGCTTTGAGAAGTGATAGAGGGTGCCCCTTCCCTCCCCACCTCAAAAACTGTGTAGATACTCTCTGATTGTTTCCAAACGATGTGTCATAATGAAAAGCCTTTTCAAATTGACTATTGAACCAGAATAAGAAAATTCTCTCTCTCTTCCCAGGTAGTAAGTGAAGCAAGAACTACTGTCAGTGTCCAGGGAAAGATTATGGCAGAAGCATACTGCTTTCCACCAGCTCTTATCTCCCCACCAAGCCACCATGTGGCTATGAACACATGATGCTTTACTATATATTCTGTTCTTTCCAGATCTCAGGTGAATGAATATTCAGAAATGGAACAGACTAGCTAATGACCTTGTGATGTTTGCTTCAAAAAGTCATAAGAGCTATCAGAAGTCCAGCAATTAAAGTCAGTAAGAAAGTCTGCCCATAGCTATAACAGCAAAGTGTGATGAACAGCCAGCTCTGAAAAGTGAGGAGTGAAGAATGACCACCAGCTTGATCCAGCCCAGCAGTGAATCAATACTGTATCCTTTAAGCAAAGGAGCAACTCCTTCATTGGCTGTGCCACACACACAAGTGAATTGTGTGTATGTGGGAAGATGGGGAGGGAAGTGATGTTTTTGTTTTGTATTATCTCCTTTAAGTTTGAAGGCACTGTCCCCAAGGACCAAGATGGTAGAGAAGAGTGTGCTTCTCAAATTAGATATTATATTTTGGCTCCTGCTATATCTTATCAGTAAATATCCCTTGATTAAAAGCGAACTGTTGTTAATTGGTTAGTTGATATTAAGGAGAAGTCAGCAAGTGATTGATATTGGAGAGATATTGACTGGCTGGTTGATATTGAAGGGAAACCCTAAGGAGAACGATAGCTACCTGAGCTCAAGTGATCTACCAGTAGATCACCAAGTAGATCTATGGATCTACCAGTATTCGTGGAAGTTGAGAGAATGAGACCTGGGACCAAGGCCTTTAATCTTCCTCAGACAGAGTCAAAATTAAAAAATAATCTTAATTTAGAGTATTCGCCTTGATTTTTGTTGTGACTGTCAGCTTTCCTACATTGGGGAGAGGTTTTTACTATATTGGATGAGGATGAAACCAAAGTGGTCAGTGGATGACCATATAATTCTAAAAATTGGAAGCAGCAAGCAAAGCTAGCAGCTAATCATATACCCAGCAGCATATACCAGATCAGTGATATCAGCAGAGCAATGCACTTAGTAGACACCATGAAACCAACATAGCACCATTCATCTGAGACTCACTACCTGCTCCACAGTTACCAACAAACTACTGGGGTTCACTCACAAGCAGCAGGGAGCAGGCCCAGTGAGAGCAGTGTGATGACATCACCAGAAGACATCAGTTGCTCTGCAGCATCAGAAATGTGAGTTACCCCTACATGCATGTGCCCTGGGTATACATGTTCTTTACTTGTTCTCCTTGGTGATCCCACTCTCCTAAATGATAGTATGGGTATTTGTAGTATGATGTGCCTGAGATATATAAGGGGAATATTCTATTGCAACTTTTTTTACTATACTTTTCTATTTTGCTTTGAATTAATTGTACCCTCTGAATGACTAGAAAAAAGAAACATTAGTGGGGGCTTATGAGCTATTGTTTTAAGTGGATATGGACCCACAGAATTTTTTGAACCTAGGGTAGTTATTCTGGAGGCCCTATATATGAAAGAGAGGGGTGCCCCAGGGGCTATATTTTTTTGAGATGACTTTGCTAACACAAGCTGATCACATACTTGGGCAGCTAGTGATGGATCTGGAGTGAGGGATTTGTTGTTTGGTAGCTACTATTTTCTTGGTTTGCCATTTCCTTCTCTAGTGAATTAAAGCAAACAGGGTTACATGACTTGCCCAGGGTCACACAGCTAGTAAGTGTCTGAGGATGGATTAGAAATCAGGTCTTCTTGAATCCAGGTCTAGTAACCTATCCACTGAGCCACCTAGCTGCCTCCAAAGCAAACAGAGGTTAAGTGACTTGCCGAGGGTCATGCAGCTAGCAAGTATTTGAGGCGGGATTTGAACCCAGTCTTCCTGACTCCAGGTTATAATCTATGCACTGAGCCATCCAACTGCCTCAGAGTCCTCATCTGTAAAATGGGAATAATAATAGCACCTTCCTCCCAGAGTTGTTTTGAGGATTAAATGAGTCGACACATGTAAAGTACTTTGCAAACCCTAAAACGCTGTATGAATGCTATTATTATCTCCAGGAAGCCAGGCCACTGTGCAGTTTCTAGGGGGCTTCCTCTAGTACATACTGGAAAAGTATAAATAGTAAAAAAATCTTTTTCTCCTCCCCATGACACCATTCCTATGCTAAAACATCGAAGACTATTTGGGTTAGAAGGGATGAGAGGAACCCTCTGAATAAAAGATTGAGAATCAAACTTCTCAGAATTCATTGTTTTGTTTGGAAGGGGGAACCCAACACCAGACCCAGGGCTCAGTCTTACACTCATATCCATGAGATTCTGGGGACCTGAGCCAGCAGTCCTAAGATGAGATAAAAAGGGCTATGCATATATTGGTGGAAGGAGAGGGAGGTGGGGCGGGAGTAGCCTGGGAAATGTGGCCATTGTGTTTGGAGCCTCCCCCCTGTGCTTCAGAGGCAGCAATGACCTGCAGAAGGGGAAATGCTGCCCTATGAGTCCAGGGTCCCAGCTCTGGGGTTGATTCCTGTTTCCAGTCCCCTGAGATGCCAAGTCAATGGCTCCCACTGGGGAGCCAGGGAAGAGGAGAGTTGGGACCAAAATGAGAGGAATCACAAAGACCCACCCATCTCCAGGCAGTCATGCCTCAGGGCCCCCCTGAGAGTTTGAAATCTTGAAGTCAGTCAGACTCAGAGCACCTTCAGACTTTCCCAGAGTTGTTCCATGGTGGGGGAAGGGGAGTGAGCTGACAGGGCAGACAAAGCCAGCCCAGTTGCACCCCAGGCTCCTCTGTTTAGTTCTAAATTAGCTTTGTGTTCCCCATGCTGTGCTCCCTCCCCCCTTCCCCAAACTGCAAGCTCACCAGCACGTGCAGGGTTAACTCCCAGTCTCTCTGACTCTAACAGCCTGCCTGGGAGTGGGGGTGGGGGGGGACAGGGGGCGTGTCTGTCGGGAAGTATGGATTTCTGCAGTGGTTTTACTGGAAAAGCTCTAGTCAATGGTGGGGGGGGGGTCACCATGGCAACTCCCGGCTATGGGAACAGGTTGGTTGGTGGGAGTAAATTCTTCCAGAAGCCCAAGGGAGGGCAAGGGAACCCTGTGGGGGTCTCCATGGGGTCCCTTATCTCCTTGAGAGACTCAAGCTGACTGGTAACTCAATATTCTACCCCTTTCCTGTCCACAATGTTTCATCCTGTTCCAGAGGTCTCTGAACCTTCCAACTTCTCTCTGCCCCCCTCTTTCTCCACACATTCACCTCCCCCTTGCCGTCCTGACACTAAGAACTACCAGAAATGGACTAGCTATCAAAAATAGTTGATAGGATTTCTTAGAAGTGTGTTAAAGTCAGGATAAATGTTTGTCTCACCAGAGTGGTTTAGGGGGTGATCCTCCAGGGACACAGAAATGGCCTCTCAGAAACTTCCAAGCCCTGGGATTCTAGGATTTCCTTCTTAAGCCTAAAACATCATCTCCACCAAACCCTAATCCAGGAGGAATGAAGCCTAGAGTCCAAAGCTTCCATCACAGCTCCCAAACTCCACAAACACACACACATTCCTTCCCTCCCAAGGAAAGCTATCTTTCTGGGAATGAGATGACAGAGATCTTATGGATAGGGCGAATGGGCAAGTTGTCAAGAAGGTACTACCATGGAAGTGTGGGAAGAGGAAAAGCCATTGCTCAGCATCCCCAAGGACCCAGGAATTCTTTCAGAGGACGCCCTTATCCTTCCTTAATATCCTGGGAGAGTCTTACTACCAAAACCTAAAATCCTGGCAAGTTCTCTCCTTATCCTCGCATCTGCAGAGATCACTGATGCTAGGGAAACACTGATGTCTTAGGATGATTTCATCACGGCGCTCTCACTGGGCCTGCTCTTTTCTGGTTGTGGATCTGGTTACAGCTGAAGCTGGCAAGAGAGGGGCAGAGCATTCCTCTCATTTTTCTAACAAACAACAAAAAAAAAATACAGCCAAGAGGGAATGGAGGGGTGAAGAGCCCTTTGGGGGTCACCTAGGGCTCTGTTTCTCCCTATAGTTAGTAGGGTGCTATATTTGGAGGCAGGAAAACCTGGTTCCAAATCCTGAGAAACTTGCTAGCTGTGTGGCCATGAGAAAGTCACTTAATTGTTCTATGCCTCAGTTTCCTCAACTGCAAAATATGGAGATTGGATTCAATGGCCTCTAAGATCCCCTTCAAACTCTAAATCTATGATCCTCTAAGCATGAGGTGAGAGGACACCCTGGGTATAGGTGTAGGATAGGGGGAGGAGAATGGCGAAGAACACCAAGGCACCGCGCTGTGCCTTTGAGCCGAGCCCAGAACACCCCATGCTGGGGCCCCAAGAAACCTATTTTCATATTCATCCAACCCTTTCCAGCTTCTCTCTCACCATTCCTTGAGGACAAAAACCAAGAGAAAAGGAAGGAAGTGTTAAGATTAAGTTAAGTCAAGTCAGAATATATTCCTCCTAAAGTGATATAAACCCACTGGGCCCCATCCTTTGAGGGGAACTCAGTCTTTAAAGCAATCCCTCCAAAGAAAATTTTTTTAAAGAATTCTGGCTTATTCTCCTTCAAACCAATTCAAACCTCTTACCATGTCCTGAGTACTAATTGGAGGACAGGGAGGGGCAAAGATCCCACATTAAGTCCTATAACTCCCTCCTGATAGGGGATAACAAGCAGCTCCCATAACACACTGATTTCCTTCCTGGTTTGGCTGGTGGTTGGGCCCCAGTTTCCCAGCCAATCACTGAAACAGTTAAGCTGACTGAATGCTGGGCTTATTGATCCGAGGTTCCTCCCCACAATAAAGATGTCAAGCCTAGCTGTGTTTAGGGAAAAGCCTCCTGAGCCCCAGCCCTCCCGCCCCACCCCCATTTGCTGCTTATGCACTCCCCACCTCCCATCTGCAGATCTGATCTGCCAAATCCAGATAAAACATTTGGGGGAGATAAGTGCTGCATATAAATAATTAAGGTCACATATATATTCGCCAACAAAAAAAAGTTCAAAAAAACGCATTCCGGGAATAGCTGCCTGCTTGGGGCCCAGAGAGGGCTTTGAGAGGCCCTTTTAGGGGGAGGAGGCTAGGGAGGAGGTGGAGGAATGGTGGGAAAGCTCCTTGGAGAGGTGTCTGTCCCCTGTGTTAGAAAAGTCTATATTTTTCCATAGGGAAAGGCAGCTGCCTTAGGTGGTGAAGAGGGAAGCCCTCTAACCTACCTCTGAGCAAATAGCTATTTTTAGCCTCCCTCCTGTTTACTCTGGAGGTCTCTCTGATCTATATCTACACTTCAGGGAGGGCTCTCAGCTTAAGTAAGCTGTCCAAAGGATGAAATGATCTTCCCAAAGCTAGTGAAACCTAAGTTGTCAGATCTGGGAACTAGGTAATTGTCCTTCGACTGCCTTCCCTCTTTGAACCATATACCCTTCATGTTTTCTCTGGGACAGCCTACTTGATCCACTTATTATCCAACCATTTCAATGATCTCAGTCACTGGAATCCCAAGTATTCTCTTTATTACAGTGTAATGGCTGCTGTGGCTTCATGGGCACATGCAGTTTGGGTCTCTAGAGGGGCAGCTACTACTAAATTCAGAATTCTAAGGGTAACCATGTGAGTGACTATCCTAATACTAGTTTATGAGCTCCCACTGATGTGCTCTCCTTTAATAATTAAGAAATACATTAATTTCTGTAGCAAAGACATTTATTAAAATGACATAGCAAGAACATTAGTTACAAAGCATTTTCAGTCAATTAAAAACATTTATTAAGCACCTACTAGGTGCTAGGCACTGTGCTAAGCACTGAGGAAACTAACAAAGACAAAAGATAGTCCCTGTTCCTATTTCCCTTAAAAATCTGAGGTGCACTCTCCTACAAATGCCAAGACTTTTGGGGAAAGAGTGCGCATGGACTTAAAGTAGAATGATAATGAAGCACACGTGCAGGAATACAAATGGCCAAAAAAATATACAACTCTGAAAATGCAGGGCTTCAGTGTTCTTTCTTTCTCTGGAGGGAATCTGACCTGGGCCCTCTTCACCCTCTCTACTATTGCACTTGGTGATCTCATCAGCAACCACAATTTCAACTATCATCTCTATGCAGATGATTCTCAAATCTACTTATCTAGTCCTAACTTCCCTCCTTACTTCCTAACTCTTATCTCCAGCTGCCTATTGAACATCTTGAATTGAATGTTGTGTAGACATCTTAAAATATATCTAGAACTGAACTCATCTTTGTCACCCCCCCAAATAAAAACAAACAAACAAACAAACAAACAAAAAACCAACAACAAACCCTCCTGTTTCAAACTTGGTTACCAAGGGCACTACTATCTTTCTAGTTACCCAGGCTTTCAACCTAGGTATCCTTGACTTTTTCTCATTCCCCATATTCATTCTATTGTCAAGTCCTGTCATTTCTATTTTCACAGGAAGGAAGGAAACAGACATTTCCATAGGGCTTACTATATGCCAGGCGTCGGTCGTGCTAAGCACTTTCAAAATATTACTTCATTCGATCCTTACAACAACCCAATACAAAACCCCCTGTTCAGCATTCAAAGTTTTTTATAACATGTCTCTTTTCTACATTTCCAGGCTTCTTATACCTTCCCCAATATATTCTGTGATCCAGGGACACTGGCCTTCTGGATGTTCCTCACACAGGAAACTCCATCTCCTTACTCTTTGCATTTACACTGTGTATCATACTCTCCGTCTCATCTCTGCCTCCTGACTTACTTCAAGTTTTAGCTAGTTCTGCTAGTACCTTCTTTCTGTTAGTTATCTACAGTTTGTCTTGTATTTATCTTGTTTGCTTGCTGACTCCCCTATTAGACCATGAGCTCTTCCTGCTGAGGGATTGTTTTTGCTTTTCTTGGAATCTGCAGTGCCTAGCATAGTGTCAGGCACACAGAAGGCACTTAATAAGTGCTTGTTGATTTGATTAACACAACGATAACCACAATCTCTCCAGATGAAGAGGTGATAGTCTCAGAGTGCATACTGAAATGTGTTTTTGTTGTTGTTGTTTTTTGATATGGCCAATGTAGGAATTTGTTTTGCTTTGACTGTATATCTTTATAATAGGGGTTTTGTTTTTCTTGCTTTCTCAATGGGACATGGGGGAAAGGAAGAGAAAGTGGTAAGTAAAATTTTTTAAATAATGCTTGTTGACTGTTTTCTGCACACTTTAAGATCTGGGCCCTTATTGACCAATAATCATCACCTGCCTCCATTACAACAGAATCACACAATTTCATAGTTGCAAGGTACCTCAGTGGTCATCTAGGCCAACCTATACCTGGAAGGAATCCCCATTATAACAAACCTGGCAAGTGATCATCCAGTTTTTGCTTGAAGACTTCCAAGGCAGGGAACCCACATTCCAGGCCCCAGGAAGCCCATTTCATTTTTGGAAATCTTTTTCTGATGTCAAATTTGCCTCTGTAAGAGAGGGTGAAAGTGATCCTCCTCACCATTCAGCTGATATAGTCACAGGATGTAGATAGTGACTAATGTGACACTACATGAATGGTAAAAATGTGGTTACATCTGGTCATCCCTTTACAAGATATGAACATTTCTCTGATTGAAACAAAATAGAAAGAAATTGTCTAAGTAAACAGATTAGCTACACTTCTGTGGATTTTAAAAAGCTGAGGTATATGAATGTAATGGAATACTATTGTGCTATAAGAAATATGAACAGGCAGACTTCAGAAAAACCTGGAAAGACTTATATGATCTGATGCTGAGTGAAGTGAGCAGAACCAGGAGAACATTGTACACAGTAACAGCCACGTTGTACAATGACTAATATTGATAGACTTAGCCCTTCTCAGCAATACAAGGATCTAAGACATCTCCAAAGGCCTCATGATGGAAAATGCTATCCACATCCAAAGAAAGAACTATGGAGTTTGAATGCAGATCGAAGCATACTAGATGCTACTTTTTTTTCTTCTGTTGTGTTTTGTTTCCTCTTTGTGGTGGTTCCTCCTATTGGTTCTAATTCCTCCTTACAACATCAGTAATGTGAAAATATGTTTAATAGGAATGTATATGTATAGCCTATATCAGATTGTGTGCCATTTTGGGGAGGGAAGTGAAGAGCCAGGGGGAGAAAAATTTAAAACTCAAAAGCTTATGGAAGTGATGGTTGATAAATCAAAATAAATTAATTTAAAAAAATAAAGTGGTGTAATAACAACAACAACAACAAAAAGCTGTGTCTTGGAGAGTTAACAGTATTAAAGAAGGAGAGGAAGAGGAGGGAATTTCTTCTCCTCTTCCCCTACCCCATCAGCCATGAAGTCTAGCAGCTATTTGCCCAGAGGGAGACACTCCAACCAGCACTTTCAGATTTCATGGGTTTGAAAGAGTTCAAGGCCCAATTTAAAGAGCAGAGATGCATGTTTTGAACTAACAAAGATCCAGAAAGGCAGTCCCTCTAGAGAGAAAGTCGTTTTGAGGAATAGAACACCTGGCAGCAGAGAAGAGAGTCAGCTACAGACCAGGAGAGAGCTAGGCTGGCAAACAAGAGTTGAACTGTGGAGAGGAACAGACCCTGGAAACCCAGCTGAGCCACACACCTGGAAGAGATGCTCAACTTAAGGGCGGCTGTGTGAATATTCTACAAAGAGAAAAAGGACCTGGCCCTGAAGTTCCAGAATGATGTGTGCTCCTCTCTCACACTGTACCATGTGCCCACTCTTCCAATGAAAGCTGTGTGTATTTGTGGGAGAGTATGTACCCCAGGTTTATGGGAAAAACATTTTGCAGCTGCTATTCTTGCCATGCAAATGCCAGGCATTTGAGTAAATGTTTTGTTTTGTTTTGTTTTGTTTTTCACTCACTATGTCTATTAGCTGATTGTTTATTGGAAGCATGGAGTATATGGGGGTGTTGGAGGAAGACTAGCATTTCTGGGGTAAGAGCTTGCTGAGCACTTTTCAGGGCTGCTCATCTACCTTCGATATCTACCTAGCACTCAACTTTCACCTGTGGCTCCAAGAAGCTAGAGCATGCTCTCGGCAGATGGCTAAACCTAGTTGAGGGTAACCAACAGGCCTCAAACCTATTGGTAAGTTAGAGGAATGTCTACCCCAAACATGTAAAGACTTTCCCCAGCTGAATAGGCGAATGAGAACAATTTGTTCCAACAACCATGAAGGTGGCTAAAGGAGGCGCTGTGGAACACTTGGAGCTTGGTCAGACATTGAACACACCAGGGTCATCCACTGCATGCCAGGCCATTGCCAGTCATCTTGACTCTTGTCTTGCCACTGGACTTCAATGATTCTGGAAGAGAGAGTGAGGCTGATGACTGTGCAACTCTGACTGGCTTAAATCCAATTCACAAACAAGTCAAGACATCTGCTGTGATGTCTGTCATTGGTCCTCTTCAAGCATGAAGGACAAACAACAACAATATTGGAAGCATACCAGTGAAGGCTTATGACCTACAATATGAGGAGGATAGACCCACAAAGCTCCCTTTAGAACCCAAGTGGCAGATGTTCCCTGGGGACCCGATCCAAGGTGCCCAGAGGCAATGCTACACTTCTTTGTAACCTCCACCCATCTTCCTAGTTCTTCTCTATGGGGCAAACACATAACAACCCTTCAAATATTTGAAGACAATTCTCATGTCCTCCTTAGTCTCATCTTCTCTAAGCGAAACATCCCTAATTTAAAAAAAAAATTATTCTTATATGAAATTAACTCAAGATCCCTTCATCATCATGGTTGCAATTCCTCTGGATCATCTACTCCCTCTTTATCAATACCCTTCCCAGAACTGAATGCATTTCTCTAGACAGAACAGAAGGACTATCACTTCCTTATTTCTGGAAGCTAGGCTTCTCTTAATGTAGCCCAAACTTGCATTAGCTTTTTGGACTGCCACTTCACTCTGCTGACTAATGCTGAGCTTTCAGTCCACACAACCCCCACCAGACTGCTACTTAACCAATCCTCCCCCATCCTCCGATTGTGAAATTGAGAGGTTGGGTCACCTTTAAGTCTTTACATTCAGCCCAACATTCTTGCCTGTTAAGATCATTTTAGATATCAACTATCCAACTATTTTTTCCTAGCTTAGTGTCATCTACAATTTTGATGACAATACCACCTATTCCTTTAATGAATTCATTGATAAAAATGAATCATAGTAATGAAGGGTCAAGCACAGATTCCTGGGAGAATCTGCTAGAAACCTGTTGACTGACGTGAAATTATTAACAACTACTCTTTAAGTACACTTATTCAATCAATCCTTTATTTCTAGATCCATCTAATTATTTTGTCTACCAATGTTCTCCCCACCACAGAGTCCACATCACTCCATCTTTTCTGCAAAAAAGGCAGGAGATATTTTATCAGCTGCTGTGATGAAATCTAGGGAATCTATATTTCTAGCTTTTCCCTCCCTGTTTAGAAACCCTGTCAAAACAAAGAAATGATTTGAGTCTGGCAGGCCCTGTTCCTGATGAAAATAGTTGAATCACTGCTTCCCTTTCTAGTTTTTCATCAGCTGTCTTTTAAGTGGGCCGTTCTACCGTCTCTTCCCAGGACTAGAAGTCAAATTCACTGGCCTGTAGTTTTAAAGACTGTCTCTGTCTCTCTCTCTCTCATCAGGACACTTGCCATTCTCTATTCTTTTGGTACCTCTCCTATTCAGATAGCAGTGACAATAGCTCAGCATTTACATCTGCCAGGTCTTTTAGCGCCTGAATAAGTAATTCTGCTGGACCAGGTGGGTTGTATTTTTCAAAGGTTACTAGGTGTTCTTATACTATGCTCCTTTTCCTTATCTTGGGGCTTATAGCCTCATTAGCCATTTCTGGCAATACAATTTCTGGTACAAAGGTCTTTCTCCATGGCGGAGAAAATAGAACCAAAATATAAACTGAGCAACTAGGCTTTCTCTCCATTATCAGTTATCATCATTCAATCTTACCCAAGCAAATGTCCTTTCCCTTCTTTGCTCTTTCCTTTTCTCCTCATTTTCTCCTTTTAAAAAAATACACATTTTCTTAGTTTCTTTGGCAAGCCTCAGTTTAACCAATATGCATTTATTAATGAACTACTCTGTGCCAGGCTTAACACTGAGAATACGAGGACAAAATTAAAAGTTTCTTCCCTCAAGGAGCTTCCATTCTAATGGGGGAAACAACATCATATGTGTGTATACTTATAAAATAAGTGCTTATTGACTGGCCATCTACATGAAGCCTTTCCTTATTCCTCTCAACTGCTAGTGCCTACCTTCCCTCCCCAAACTACCAAGGACTCATTTGGATTTATGACATAAGTGCATATATACTCATGTACACATATACATACTTGTGCCCCAAACAAATGGAGTCCTTTATTGATAGGGTAATTACTAGAGGTCAGATGGTATGGCAATAAGTACCTTGAATTTTGAATTAGATTATGTAAGTCCTAATTCTGACCCCTCCTACCCATGTGATAGGGTATGTTGCTAAATCTCTCTAAGGTTAAGAGGTTAAGAACTGCTCAACCTCAGTTTCCTCATCTGTAAAACAGGGATAACACCTGCATTATCTGCTTCACAGGGTTGTGGTGAGGATAGTATAAAGAACAAACTTTAAAGCATATAAATTGGAGGCTGTTATTATATAGGAGAGGCAGTGAAGTTGTTGTTCATCCTTCATTCTCAAAGAGGACCAATGACATCACAAGGATGATGTCTTGACTTGCAAGTGAATTGGGTTTAAGTGAGGCAGAACTGGGCAGTGTGGTATGGAAGATGGAATGTTAGACTTGGACTTAAGAAGTCTTCATTTCAAATCCTACCTCTTAACTAGCTGTGTGAACATGGGCAAATAACTTAACCTCTCTGACCTCATCTCCTTGTTTCCTCATTTGTAAAATCCAGATAATAATAACTGTAGTATGGAACTCAAAGGGTTATTGTGAAGTCAAATGAGAAAATGGATATAAAGGTGCTTTATAAACTTCTAACAGCAATATGAATGTCAGTTGTTTTTATTACTATTGAACCCTGGTATCCTCCCTACCTTTGAACCTGCTCACAGGAAATGCATCATTTACTGGCAGGTGGTGAATAGTGACTACCTGATCTCTATTGTTCAGAGGTAATAAAGAATTTATACTATAGTATGATGCCTTGAATGACTTCCCAAGTGTATTAGACCTTGGAACAAGCCACAAAGATGGTTGTAAACTTACCTTCTTTAGAAATGAAAAAGAAATGCCTAGACTCCTCTTAGTGGTATGTTCAGTCCCTCCCCAGGGCTGAGGAAGTGCACTTAGGGAAACTAAGGCCCTCTCTAACTGATGTCATAAATTACAGGTCATATGTCTAAAGCTGGAAGGGAACTTGGAGGTCGCCCTTTATTATAAGAAAAAATTATAAAATAAGAAAACTGAGGCCCAGAGAGATTAAGTGACTTAATTCACACAGGCAACTCAATAAAAGTTTTCACATAAGATCACAATTGTGATATTTGTACTACCTATAATGTTATAATGTAAAGTACTTTGTGATTATAAAATGCTATAAAAATGTCAGATATTATTATCAAGACTGAACTTCTCATCCTGGTCCTCTATCTCCTGGCCCCACCCTATGTTATCAATTTTATTTCCCATTATTACCCCCAATACATACTTTCAGCTTGTTAGGAATATTTCCTCATTTCCCCCTTCACATTCCATGATCTTTCTTATGTCCATAGTTTTGGCTATTTTCCCTTCCAGAAATGCTTCATTCCTCCTCTTTATGGAAATCCTATTCATCCTTTCAGGCTCAGATGCTGTATCATCTCCCAAGCCTTGTCTGACTACTTCAGCTCATTGATCTTTCCCTTTTCTGATCTCGTGTCGTAATTATTTGATGACTAGAAATGGCTATTTAAATCCTTCCAGCTATGTCATAAACTCATTGAGGGAAGGACCATGTTCTATATTTCTTTATCCTCTTTAACATCTAATAGCACCCTGCTTATAATACTCGTTGATTGATAATCTCTGAGGTCACATTTAGCTTCTTTTCTGGCTGCCTTCCTTCTGGACCAGTCATTCATGTTCTCCCCACCTCTCCATGACTCATAAATTAGCATATCAGAAAGGACTGGATTTGGAACCAGAGTCCCTGTGTACAAATCTGGGCTCTGCTTCTTTCTGCATGAAAGACCTTAAAAAAGCCACTTAAATTCTCTGGGCCTCAGTTTCCTTACCTGCTAATGAAGGAGTTAGAATATATGATCTCTGAGGTGCCTTCTAATCCCCAATACTATGTTCCTAATCACCTGTGAGACATAATGGCTATTTATTATGTCCTATACCTGGCCCCTTTTCTTCAAGGTAAGCTCAGATATTCTAATATATACTCTCTCCCTCCCTCCAGATATATATATATATATATATATATATAATATATATGTTTGTGTGTGCATACACATGTATATATGTACGTACACATATATACAGACACTACACATATGTTTATGTTTATATATTTATATATATTACATATAATAATATTCTAATAATCTCTCCTACTCTCTAGAGCAGAATCCAATGAGCCCTGCCAGCACTGCCCCTCATCAATTCCTTGGTAACAGTCTCCCAAAAGTCAATCAGTACCTACCCATTCAGTTGCCCATTGCTGCACCAAAGTCTGCCTCTTCAGCATCAAATGTTACTTGAACTTGGAATTTTCTAGTCCCAGACACTGATATTGGTTATTCCTGCTGCGAAGATACGAGCTAAAGCTCTTCAGGCATGTGACCAAGTTCCCCTGTCCCCTTTTCCTAATCCCCTCCTTCTCCCAAAGTGCCACCAATCCTTATTCCTAATTATTTAAAGTCAATATTCTTTCCCCAGTCTTTCCAGGTCTTCCCCCCTTATAGCACCTCCTGACTGAGAAGACCTTCTTCAAAGGTAGCCCTTTTTTTAAAAATGGTATTTTATTTTTTCCAATTACATGTGAAGACAATTTCTAACATTCATTTCTTTATGAGATGTTGAGCTCCAAAAATTTCTCCCTCTCTCCCTTCCCACCCCACTCCCCAAGACAGCAAGCAATTTGACGTAAATTATATGTGGGCAGTCATGCAAAACATATTTCCGTCTTAGTCATAAAACAACATATTTTAAATAAAATTAATGAAGAGTTCATCAGGAGTCCATCAGCAGTTGAGAGGGGAAAAAAGCCAGAAGGTAGCCCTTTTTTGAGGCACCCTCTTTGATAGGACCCAAAAATGGAGGAGAATGGACTTTGTCCATGTAGTATATCTCACAGGAATATAGAATCATGGGATTTCATGGGATTCTATAATCCTTTCTGCCACCTTGTGGGGGCTGGGGGAGGGGGAAGAGGGGAGGTAAAAGGAGTCTGGGATGGGGGAGTGAAGGGGGAGGAGGGAGGAGTTAAGAAGAGTCGGGGGTGGGGGTGGAGTTAGGGGAAGAGGAATCTGGTATACAGGGGACCCTCAAGGTATTAAATACCTAAACTAAGTCAGTTTACTGTTTCAAGGTGAGGGGTTAAAATGTAATGAGGCACTTAAATAAAACAACTGTGCTAATAACAAGAAATTAAAAGAATACAGACTCTAAAGTTAAAAGAATATTAAATGTTACTCCCCTCTCCCTCCACAGTCACCCTGGCAACAAGGTTAGGAATTCAAGATGATCTTCTCCAAAGGCAATAGAGTCAAATGTAACATTGGAAACAATTTCCTCTTAGGCTGAACCTCTTATACTTCAGGTGGCAAAGAAGTCAAATACCCTCCCTGCCCCCTTAAAGGACCAGACTAGTGCCACCACCCAGCATACAGGGCACTTGATGAAGGGGAAAGAAGAGAACGGGCAAGCAGGGGGAAGAGGCTTAACCAGAACTGTGATGTGGTCATGAGTGCAGTCCCATCTTCAGCCTGGACACTCCTCATCAACAGCATTATTACCTACTATCCACACAAAACAAATACAATTCCTAGCACATCCCACCCCTTGGTGGCAAGGTCTAGGGGAACCTTATAACACTAAAATAATCTTAACCCTGGACACTGGAGAAAAAGCTTAAAACAAACGATGAAGACCTAAATTTGAACAATTTTCTGTAAAAGTGGGGAGAGTAATATCAAGGGCACTTCGTAGTAGGTCCTTTTATATAAAAACAATCACGGTAATTAGAAACAGTAACAGAAATATCAGGTCTACAGGATAGAAAATAACATCTCCAATGTCATCACCAGTCCCCATCACAGGTGTGGGGCATGTGGAGTAAGGAAATTAAGAGGCCATAGGCCTCTTGTACAATATCAGTCCTGGCGCTTGCATTAACACTAGGGCTTGTCCCAAATCTACTGTTAGTCACCAGATACCATCTCTATTGTTCACCAGCCACACAGAGTTATCATAAGGGGAGTTTCCAAACCACAATGACTCAGACATATGGCCTCTAGGCCCCCCCTCCACCAAAGTCTCGCAGTTAAAAGGGTATAAGCCTCAAGGGAACCCCAACCATTGCCCTAGGAAGATTCATTCCAACAGTCCCTCAAATCTGGGTACAAGGACTTAGGTGGCAATAAATGACTAGGTGGCATAAGGGATTAACCGGATAGAGTAAAGCTTCTTAGGGCTTTCCAATATTTTGACAGGGCAGAAGGACCCTTGCTGCCTTGGTACCCCAGATATCCAATATAATTTTACTAACACCCCTCCTGTATGTTGACCATCAATCATCTTGTCCACTCCATTTCAAAAACCACAGCCATAGCTTCTTACTGGAAAGAGTATCATCACCCTCCACCCATTTAACTTGGCAGCCGACATCATGCCTCCTCTCATCATCCTCAGACTGCCTATTTAAGTGGACAGTCCAATTTGCCCAGAAAGCTGCTGGGGCTGTTCCAAACTTCCACTCAAACTTCGTCAATTGGTATGCTACCGCCTGTGTGGTAGTCTGGAAGATCATGGCAAGACCCTGATACCATTCAAGTAGTGCTCCACCCACAAGGCAGAACCTGATTGCATCCAAGGAAGGCTGGTCATAAGCAGGGAGAGGAAGACCATGGAGAAAGAGTATCTTCTTTCCAATCCATCAACCTCATCTCTCTGAAAAATTTCTCTCTGTCTCTCTCTCTCTCTTTCTCTCTCTCTCTCTCACACACACACACAAAACCTTTGTTGTCCCCCATCTTGATGGGGCCAGGTATGCAGAACTACACCCTATTTTACCCTCCTATAAAAGGACACAGGGCAAGCCATATCTGGAACCTTTAATTCATTCAACTGACTTTGAAAGACAAATCGGTAAACTCTCCCAGCCAATGGAACTCTTCGACTGAAAAAAACTCTAAATTGCATCCCCCCTAAACCTCCTTGTCAGCCATTGTTTTAATGATTTATTGGTTTGCAATTTAAATTTCTCCCACAATCATCCAAGTCCTTGATGGCCTGCCCATCTTCTGATTCCCCCATAGGAGGAGTCCCTTCCTGAAAAGTAGTATTCTGACCCAAGATTCTTTTACCACCTATTCCAATTCCCACTCATGAGCATCCCTGCTCTTACCTTCCTACTTTATAGCTCTAGTCTTGGGATAGGGTTTAAAATATTCTCCAATCTTCCACCTGTTAACTATTAGCCCCAATCTTCATTCACATTTGCCCTTTTCACTTTTGTAATTACCAGATCCATTTATCTTTCTTCTGCCCTCAAGGCACAGTTTTTGAAAAGAGAAAGCTCATTTATTTCTGCCTCTAATTGCCTGATACCAAAGAAAAGCTATCTTCATTCTCCTTGCTAGCAAAGCAGCTTTTTTTCAACAGCTATCAATAAGTGCCATGGAATTCCTGATTCTGCTGTAATTTTATTGTCTCTAGCAAGGTCTTCAAACATCCATCATGCCAATTCCACAAGGTCAATGGGAATTCTCTCCTTTTCCCACTAAAAGGGCTACCCATAAATTCTCAACAATATTTTAGTTACAGAAAACCAGGGACCTGTATCTGGCCATCCACTCACCCAGGGCTCTCTTTCTTTCATACATCCTTTCCCTCACTTAAAAAAAAAATAAATTTAACTTCAAGGCCATCTCACACACACACACACACACACACACACACACACACACACACACACACAAAATGTCTGCCAAATATTCCAAATATTCTGGGCTAGAGCTAAGCCTAAAAGTACTGGCTTGGGGAGGGGAAAGGGTGTTTAAAATGCAAAGTATTCATGGACCATAAGTTGCAATAAAACAACTTTACTAATAACACGAAATTTTAAAAATACAGTTTCTAAAGTTAAAAGAATCTAAAACATTATTCCCCTCAGCTGTCACTATGGCAACCAGTCAGAACTGGTGCTATGGCAACTAGGTCAGAAATTCTGGAAGGTATTCCTATAGGCAGTAGGGGTTCAGGTATAAGCTCTTACCTATTTCTCATCTAGGCTGGGCCTTTTATACTTCAGGTGGCAAAGAAGGCAAATCACCTCCCCACTCCCTTAAAGAGCCAGCCCAGTCTACAGGACTCCAAAGCTACTGCCCATTCCCTGTGCTTGGGCAGGGCTGCCAAAGAAGAAAGAGTAGAGAGATTAAATGGGATGGGATGAAAGGCAAAAGAGAAAGAGATCCAAGAGTTATGGGGGCACTGTAGCTTGGCCACTCATCCTCAGGGACGCCTCTCAGAGCCTCATTTGCTGCTGCACAAAACGAATACAGCTCCTACCACACTCCTCTAATTTTGGGGAGGGAAGCCTCCCCAAGAAGCTAATCTTTACTAAAGTCTGTCTCTTCATCAAACTCTGCTGACTATACATATCAAGTTAGCAAATTTTCTAAGCACCATTTAATCTCCCACAAACACCTATTGGATATCAGTGCCCATCGTCTGTCTATACGGTGCCTTTATTGGATCTTCTCTCCCCTAGTGGCCTTAGTGAACTCCCCTATGTGCCTCCTCCCCTCTTGAAAAGGTTGAAGGAAGAGGTAGTCTCTTTGGGGTTTATGATCAAAGTTAGGGTGGCCACCAGGTATGTTGCAAAGTGCATCCAGGTTTGAAGAATTTTAGAGGAACTTGCACCATTTGTGTTTCCCTCCTCTTCCCCTCACCCACATAAGGTGGGGGTTGGGTCGGGGACAAAGGAACAACAGCAGCCTGAGCTTCTGGACACTCTGATCATCAGCTTTGCCCCCTGGTTGGTTTCGCAGGAGCAATGAGTGGTAGCTGCAAAGAAGAAAATTTAGGTTCGATGTCAGGAAAAACAGCTCCTAACAAAGCTGTCCAAAAATAGGATGGGCTGCCTCCAGAGGTAGTGGGTTCCCCCTCCTTGCAGGTCTTCAAGTAGAGATGGGATGACCACTGGTCGGGTACATTCTAGTGGTGTTTCCTTTCAGGTATGGGCTGAACTAGATGGCCACTAAGATCCCTTGCAACTCTCAAATTCTGTGATTCTATGATTCCTTTGGGGGAGGTGGTCCTAAGGTGGTGGGTGGCACCCCCCCACTCCTCTGTGTATATGACCCATAAGGAAGAAGGAGCCTGAGTAGAGGGCCTGGTGGGCAGGCAGGGAGGCCCTAAGGAGGAGACAGCCATCCTTACCCTGCTTCTTAGTCCAAGCTCAGTAACAGGAAGCCAGCTGGTCTGAGTGCCGGTAAATGAGATCCAGGAGATTAGAGGTCTCTCTGCCTAATCAGAAACTGCCTGAAGTTGGAGGGTACGTTACTGGAAGAAGGAGTAAATAAAGTCAAACTCCTAACATATGGCCCCTTTGCTGTATGGGAAACTTAGCTCTGATGGACATACTGTTTGTGTTCCCCGGAGTCAGGGAGGTTCAGCTAGAGGGGAAAGGAAGGGAGGGGAAGACTGTAATGGCAGAGTTCTGTCAGGGACCCAGCATGGGGGGATATTGCAGATGCTAGTATTTCCCCATCCACATTCTCTCCCCAAAGGCTCTCTAACCTCTAAGGGAGGCCTCTTCAGGGAGGGGGATAGCCTAAGACCTAACTCTCTTCTGTTCCCCTCCCTCCTCCCAGTAGCTACTATTCCTGGAAAGTTTGCTCCTTCCCAGCAGAGCAGGGTTGGGGGGGGTGGGGGTGGGTGATGTCCCATTGGATAGATTTTCCAGGATTCCAAACCTGCTTGGATGGAAGCGAAGGGACCCCTGGAATGAAGATCTTTCCTTCTGGTCTTTAAATCCTCCGAAGTAGAACCCCAGCATTCCTACTCCCCCCCTCCAAGTTTCCCACGAGTCTCCCTCTGGAACCCTGATCAGTCCTAATCCTTACATGATTTTCTTTGTTAGACCCCAATACCTTTTTATTCCATAGGGAAAAGGGACCAAAACTCCAGGCTTAACCATAGCTCTTCTGCTCCGTTCCTCATTTCCCCACCCCACCAGCAAAGGATGAGACCAAAGGCTCTGGCTCTGTCTCTTGCGTGGACTAGAGCAGGACCAAGGAATAGGCAGCTCTGCATTTGGCTTATTTTTATTGGCATCGATAAATAATGACTGGGCTGGAGGAGTAAGTTAAGGAAAATTTAAGGAATACAGAACTTGGTAATGTGATATAGTTGAAATAAAACTAGATTTGGAGTTAAGAGCTGGGTTAAAACCCCAGTGAACTACTTCATTGAACTACTTCAAAGACTCCTTCCAGCTCTACAACTTATGCTTCTATCCTTTCCTTCCACTCTTTCACATAGGGAAATGATGTTATCTATAAGACTTATCACCAGATGAGTACCTGATATAAGCCCATGGGTTTGTGCTGAGCCACCCAATACACTTTCTTTTTTTGGTGAGGCAATTAGGGTTAAGTGACTTGCCCAGGGTCACACAGCTAGTAAGTGTCAAGTGTCTGAGGCCAGATGAACTCAGGTCCTCCTGACTCCAAGGCTGGAGCTCTATCCACTGTGCCACCTAGCTGCCCCACACCTCATATACTCTTGCCCTTTCAACTACAGCTGGATGTGGTAAGGAGCACAGACTTCTGTCAGGAGAGTAAAGCAAAAACCTGACTTTGGACACTTGACCTTGGCCTCATTAGCTCCTCACCCTAACTGAACTCGCCTAAACTTAAGAAGACCTAGCCATCACCAGGTCCTAAGACCTCTCTCTGTTGGGACAATAATAGCAGCTCATATCAGAATTCTGATTTAAAATTCCTTATGTGCATTTTCTTTTTTGATCCTCAAAGAGCTCAGGTGCTACTTCCTATATAAGCTCTTTCCTGATCCCCCCCCCCCCGTATATTCCTGCTCTCTCCCTCTTGCAATTATTTTACTCTGTACTTGTGTACATAGATAGATAGATAGATTAGATAAATAGATAGACAGATAGTATCCCCCACTTAGAATGTATGCCTCTTGAGGGCAAAGACTATCATTCTGTTATCCTTTGGGGAGGAGGCGGAGAGAGACAGGGAAGTTCCCTTTGTAGAGAAGGGGAAGGAAAAAGCATTTAGATAATACCTACTATGTGCCAGAGCCAGGCACTGTACCAAGCATTTTACAAATATTATCTCATTTGATTTTCATAACAATCCCGGGAGGTACGTGCTGTTATTGTCTCCATTTTAGTTGAGGAAACTGAAGCAGAGGTTAGATGACTTATCCAAGATCACACAGCTGGTATGTCTCTGAAGGAGAATTTGAATTCAGGTCTTCCTGACTATAGGCCCAGTGCTCTATCCACTGTGCCACCTAGCTGAATCCATGCCATGCACGTTGTACCACAGTTGATGCTTTAAAAAACCAAGTTTGTTGAATTGAGCAAGACTGTGAGGTAGGCAGGCCAATACATTATTATCATTTTACAGATGAAGAAACTGAGGATCAAAAAAGTTGAATAATAACTTGTCCATGGTTGTACTGTTAGGAAATAAAACAGCCTAGACATTGTGGCAGAGTCTTCTGATTCCAAATTTGGTGTGCTTTCCATTACACCACGTAGTAGGAGTATAGTGAGTGTTTATTGAATTGCATTAAATAGTATTGAACTAGGATTTGGGTCACACCTCCCTCTTTCTCCCCTTTCTGTCTTAGTTCCCATAAGTCCAAGACTATTCTTGGAGCTAAGATTAGGGGATGATTCAGAGAGGCAGAGTGTATTTGGATTTGAAATCAGAAAACCTGAGCTCAAATTCAGGTTCAGCTCTTTACTGTGTGACTTTAGATAAGTAAATTAACCTCTCTGGGCCTAAATGTCTTCATATGTAAAAGGAAGGGTCTCCACATGACTTTAACATGAGATGGCACAAATGCATCCCAGAACGTACATCCACTACTCCACCCCATTCAGGTAGACCCTTGCCAGTGCCTTTTCCAAAATTTTCCTCCTCCGCTGGCTGGGGATCCCTGGTTGTTTTCTCGATAATAAGAATAGTAATTTCTGTGACTCCCCAGTTGTTGACTTTGTAACTGTGCCAAATGACTGATAGATCCCTGTCCTAGCCCAAAGGCATACACACAGTGGGACATTGACTTTGGCTTTAAAAAAAAAAAAGTGGATGCCTTTTGTTTTTATTCACATTCATTTCTAAATATATTCCTCCCCACCCTAATAATAAGATTTTAAAAAAAGAAAACATTTCTGCAAGCCCAACCTGCATCAACAAGTTCTGACAGCATGAGCAACGTGCCACACCTATAGTCCCCCACTTCTACAATGAAGGGAGGGAGATGCATTTTCACAAGTCTGCTTGAAAGCCAGGCTTGGTCATTACAATTAAACAGCATTCAGTTTGGCCTTATTGTTTGGGAAGGGCACTTCTACCCCACTGTTTACCTTCCTCAGCAGGACCTATTCCAGGCTCTATCTTCAACTGTAATCTGCTGCCTCCCTCTATCACTGTGGGGCCGGCCCTATATTCCCAGCAATGAGAGAGTCTGTGCTGATGATTTCCTGTTAGCGGCAGAGCCATTACAGGAATATTCACAATGAAATCAACTGCCATTGTGTGTGTGTGTGTGTGTGTGTGTGCGCACATATGCCTATGTGTGCTTATAGGAGTTTAGGTGTATATATGATGAGCACCAGCCGATGCTCAGGTGACCTCACAGCTCCCTTTCCCTCCCCTCCCCTCATATCTGACCTCCTAGGAATCACTGAAAAAAACTCACAGTGCCTGGGAGAGGGAGAGACTAGGTGGAGGAGGTACTGACCTAAAGAAATATTGATGAGTAGATGGGTATTCTTTCAAGACTTCTATGGGACAGCTAGGTGGTGCAATGGCTAGAGCACTGGCCCTGGAATTAGGAGGACCTGAGTTCAAATCCAGCCTCAGACACTTCCTAGCTGTGTGACCTCTGACAAGTCACTTAACCCCAATTGCCTTCCCCCACCAAAAAAACAAAACAGAACAACTTCCTCACAGAATTCAATTCAAGCTCCTTATAGAGGTGGTCAGTCTAGGAACGATGGTAGAGATCATCTAATTCGACCCCCTCATTTTACATGCAACATGGGCCTCCTCAGTTTCCCCGAAAATGGCCCTGGGACTCCTCTTTACTTCCCAGGTTCCATATGCTATTTTAGGATCAGCATCTATTCAAATCCACAGCTGTGAGCCCTTTCCCAGAACAACCCAGATGACATATGAATTGAAAACAAAAAGACATTTAATGATTCAGGATGGCAAGGTAATAACCAGGAGGTGAATAAAGTAATAAATGTTCTCATTCCCAGATGGTGTCTGCCTCCCACCTCCCCAAGGGAAACGATGAAGCAAATACCCATTCAATTTCCCCTCATCCCTAACACAAAAGGAGAAGGCTGCAACAGTTCAAACACTCAGAAAATGGGCTACACCTTAGAGTTTGAGCTGGGCTTTCTAACCAGCTTTCCTTTACTACTTTATTGCATATCGTCTCCCCCGTGAGACTGTGAACTCCTAGAAAGCAGGGACTCAAGTTTGCCTTTCTTTGAATCTTTAGTGCTTAGCACAGTGGCTGGCACCTAGTGGGTCCCTTAATAAATATTTATTGACTGACTGGACCTCAAAAGATGGAAAGTATTGTTTGTTTTAGGCCTGGTATACTAAAGCCTCTGTGACCCATAGCTACCATCAGGGTCCAGATGGGATGCTGCAGCTCAGCAACAACATGCCTGGTGCTCTCTTTCTTTCTAAGAGGTTGCTGCTCAGATCTCCAATGTTGCTGTGCTCATCCTTCTGTCCCACTGCTTCCTGGCCACCAGCAAGGTCTGTATCACTGCCTCTGCTATATCTACTCCCTCAGACTAAGCTCCTTCACTCTGTATTATCTGATATATGGTCTCCCGTGTATACTTTCTCTAATTTCTGTTTGCTATTGAATTGGATAAAAGGCTTTCTTTGATAATTTTTTTTTGTTTGCTTTTTGGTGAGGCAATCAAGGTTAAGTGACTTGCCCAGGGTCACGTGATAATTTTTTTTTTTAGAACAAAGAAAATAAATTCAATACACTAAAAGTGCCCCTAACAAATTAAACAAAAATGTATTAAGTCCCTACCATGTGCAGGGCACTGGGGATACAAAAAAATGGAAAAAAAAAAAAACCCTGGCCTCAAGAAACTTATGTTCTCCTGGAGCTATCTGTCTATCTATCTATCTGTCTATCTATCTGTATATGTATACATGTGTATATACGTATACATGTATATATGTATACATGTGCGTTTCAGTTGTTTAGTCACATCCAACTCTACGTGACCCATGATTGTTGTCCGTGGGATTTTCTTGGCAAAGTTTCAGGAGTATTTTGCTATTTCCTTCTCCAGTTTGTCCCCATTTTACAGACAAGGAACTGAAGCTGACAGGGATTAACAGAAGCAGAAAAGATTAGGAAGAGGTGGCAAAAATATACAAAAGAACTATACAAGAAAGATCTTCCAATCACCGATAACTATGATGGTGTGGCTATTGATCTAGAGCCAGACATCCAAGAAAATGAAGTCAAGTGGCCTTAGGAAGCATTGCTAACCATAGTGGAAGTGATAGAATTCCAGCTGAGCTATTTAAAACCCTGAAAAAATCATGCAGTTAAAGTGCTGCGCTCAATATGCCAGCCAATTTGGAAAACACAGCAGTGGCCACTCCTTGGAAAAGATCAGTTTACATCCCAGTCCTAAAGAAGGGCAATGCCAAGGAATGTTCAAATTACCAAACAAATGCGCTCATTTCACATGCCAGCAAGGTTATGCTTAGATTCTGCAAGCAAGGCTTCAGCAATATGTGAACCAAGAATTACCAGAAGAGCAGGCTGGTTTTTGAAAAGGCAGAGGAACAGAGACCAAATTGCCAATATTTGCTGGAATATGGAGAAAGCAAGGGAGTTCCAGAAAAACACCTCTTTCCGCTTTGTTGACTACACTAAAGCCTTCAACTATGTGGATCACCACAAAATGTGGCAAGTCCTCAAAGAGATGGGAGTGCCAGATTCATCGTACTTGTCTCCCGAGGAGCTTGTATGTGGGCCAAGAAGCAACAGTTAGGACTGGACATGGAACAACTGATTGGTTTAAGATTAGAAAATGAGTGTGACAAGGCTGTATGTTGTCACCCTATTTATTTAACTTAAATACAGAGAACATCATGCAAAATGCTGGACTAGATGAATCAAAAGCTGTAATTAAGGTTGCTGGGAGAAACAGCAAGAGTCTCAGACATTCAGATGATACCACTCTGATGGCAGAAAGTGAAGAGAAATTAAGAAGCTTCTTGATGAGGGTAAAAGAGGAGAGTGCAAAAGTTGACTTGAAGCTTAACATCAAAAAACTAAGATCTTGGCAACTGGTCCCATCACTTCCCGGCAACGAGGGAGAAGAAATGGAAGCAGTGTCAGATTTTATATTCTTGGGTTCAAAGATCACTGCAGACAGCAACTGCAGCCATGAAATTAAAAGACATTTGCTCCTTGAAAGGAAAGCTATGGCAAATCTGGACAGCATGCAAAGATATCACCTTGCCAACAAAGATCCATATAGTCAAAGCTATGAGAATTGGATTATAAGGAAAGCTGAATGCCTTAGAATCGATGGTTTTGAACTGTGCTAGAGAAGCTTTTTCCTTGGATAGCAAGGAGATCAAATAAGCCAATCCTTAAAGAAATTGATTCAAGGTATTCACTGGAAGGTCAAATACTGAAGCTAAAGCTCAAATATTTTGGCCACAAAAGGAAAAGATTGGAAAAGATCCTGATATTGGGAAAGTTTGAAGGCAAAAGGAAAAGGGGATGGCAGAGGATGAGATGGATAGATAGCACCATGAAGGAGAACCAGGAGAGAGTGGTGTCCCAAAAATCTAGAGAAAAGAGAGTATCGAGGAGAGAGTGATCAATAATGTCAAAGGCTGCAGAGAGATCACAGAGAATGAGGACTGAGAAAAAACCAATGGAATTGGCAACTAAGAGATCATTAGTAACTTTGGAGAGAACAGTTTCGGTGGAATGATAAGGTCAGAAGCTGGATTGTAAGGGGTTAAGAAGAGAGTGAGAGGAGAGAGGTGGTGTGGGAAAAGGGGAGGGACATCCCCCTACACAGCACAGTGCATGGTACTCATGCTTCAGATGAACAGGAACTTCATCCCACTGGATGCCTCTGACCAGAGAAAGAGATTGTTCCAGTCTGGTAGCCTGTTCCAGCTACACAGCCAATGGGAAGAAGCTACTCCTGCCTATGTGGTAGGAGAACACAGAATGTCTTCTCCTAGAAGCAGAATACCTCCATCTCAGGTGATCTGGGCATGCCTATCAAAGCCCTGTTACACATGTAAGATACATGCAAAGTAAAAGGAAGGTAATAACAAAGAAGGAAGACATCTCCTGGGGGAACCAGGAAAAGCCACCTACAGACGATAGCCATTGAGCTGAGTCTAAAAGAAAGCCAGCAATTCTTAGAGGCAGAAGTTAGGAGGGAGAACATTCCAGGCATGGAAGACAGTCAGTACAAAGAGAAGAGATGGAGCATGTAAACCAGCCAGGGCCCTCCCCAAACCTCCTCAAACCCCCACCATCACCTGAGAAAGGCCTAAAACCTGGATTGGCCAATCAGGAGAGACATTTTGGCCCACTCTGAGCTTAAACTACCATAATGATTTGTGTGTTCTGATATAACAGACATGATTGCTTTGCTCTCTGAGTGAACCCAAAATGCCTCTTTCTGTGTCAGCAACTACAAGGCCAAATGAAGCTGATCAGGAATATTCTTCTGTTTATGACTGTCCAGGACAAGGGGCCTTGAACCGGATGCTATCTTGAATAATGAGACTTTTCTTGTGTTATATTATGTCATGTTAATGATAAAAGAAACACGGACATCCTGGATCTGTAATTTCAACTGACACATTGCATTCTCATATCTTATTGTATTTACGATCTATTCAATTAAGAAATTTCTTTCTCATATTCTGGTTAACACATATGGAGACTATAATTTTGGCTGACATAGGCATCCTGAGCCAGGAAGGGAGGAAATTTTGGTACCTCTTGGCACAGAACTGCACCCAATTTCTGGTGATCAGAAATCAATTCCATTTACTAGCAAAGGACTTATCAGGCAGATAGAAACCCCATTCACAAGTTACAGTTCACTGTTTACATTCCTACATGGAAAACTACATTTGTAACTCATAAGATCTTTCTCATTATTAGCATAGTTAGAAGGAGTATATATAGATAGAGAGCAAAAGTGTGAGTTGAATATGAAGGGATGATATATAAAAAATAAAATAAAAAAATAAAAATAAAATAAAATTAAGGGGTGAGAGAGGAATGTACTGGGAGAAAGAGAAAAGGAGAGATAGAATAGGATAAATTATCTCACATAAAAGAGATAAGAAAAAGCTTTTATAGTGGAGGGGAAGAGGGGGGAGGTAATTCTCATCAGAATTGGCTCAAAGAGGGAATAACATATACACTCAATTGGGCATAGAAATCTATCTTACCCTATAGGAAAGCAGGAGGGGAAAGAGATAAGAGAAGGAGGGGGTAATAGAAGGGAGGGCAGATTGGAGGAGGGGGCAGTCAGAAGCAAAACACTTTTGAGGAGGGACAGGGTGAAAGAAGAGAGAGAATAGAATAAATGGGGGTGGGGGGAATAGGATGGGGGAAATACAGTTAGCAATAGTAACTGTGAAAAAATTTTTGAAGCAAGTTTCTCTGATAAAGGCCTCACTTCTTAAACATATAGAGAACTGAGTCAAATTTATAAAAAGAAGAGCCATACCCCAATTGATAAACGATCAAAAGATATGATCAGTTTTCAGATGAAGAAATCAAAGCCATCTATAGCCATATGAAAAAATACTCTAATTCACTATTGTTTGGAGAAATTAAAATTAAAGCAATTCTGTGATACTACCTCATATCCATTAGATTGGCCAATAGGACACAAAAGGTAAATAACAAATGTTGGAGAGGACGTGGAAAAAATGAGACATTAATGTGCTGTTGGTGGAGTTATGAACTGATTCAATCATTCTGTAGAGCAGTTTGGAACTATGCCCAAAGGGCTATAAAACCATGCATAGCCTTTGACCTAGCAATACCACTATTAGGTCAGTATCCCAAAAGAGATAAAAAACAAAAAGGAAAGGGACCTATATGTACAAAAATATTTATAGCAGCTCTTTTCTCGGGGTAAAGAATCGGAAATTGAGGGCATGCACAAAAAATGCTAACCATCCCCAGAGAAAGAACTGATGGTGTCTGAATATAGATTGAAGCATACTTTTTTTTCACTTCATTTTTCTTGATTTTTTTTGTCTCTGTTTTCTTTCACAGCATGACTATTATGGGAAAAAAATAAATAAAAAACAAAAACAATCAAGTTACAGTTCTTGGATTTGAAGGGAGTTGTCACTGAAAAATTCAAAGACTACACGTATAGAGTAGAATTCCAAGTGTTTAATGACAATCTATGACATACTTTGACCAGAGCCAAATTAAATGCTGCTTTGTCAGAGATGCACAGTAGCACTAGCTAACTCTGAATATGGCATAGGCCAGGGAAAAGTAATGTGAACACAGATGCTCTGTCTTGAAGACCGTGTAGCAATGAAGCTATGGTATTAACAAAGAAAGAAATAAAAGCTTAAAGTGATGTATGAACTGATGCTGAGTTAAGTGAGCAGAACCTGGAGAACATTGTACATAGTAACAGCCATGTTGTGCGGTGACTAACTTTGATAGACTTAGCACTTCTCAGCAATGCAAGGATCTAAGACATCTCCAAAAGTCTCATGATGGAAAATGCTAACCACATCCAAAGAAAGAACTACGGACTTTGAATGCAGATTGAAGAATACCATTTGTTCTTTTTTTTTTTCTTCTGTTTTGTTTTGTTTCCTCTTTCCTGTGGTTCCTTATATTGGTTCTAATTCTTCCTTACAACATGACTAATGTGAAAATATGTTTAATAGGAATGTATATGTATAGCCTATATCAGGTTGCGTGCCATCTTGGGGAGGAAGGTGGGGAGGGAAGGGGAGAAAAATTTAAAACTCAAAAGCTTATGGAAGTCAAATAAATCAAAATAAATTAATAAAAAAAAAACTTAAAGTGATACCCAGGGATCTGGGACACAATCAAGCAGAAGTGTAGCTGACAGCTACACATATTCAGGCTAACTACATATGTGAACCCTGTTTCATTAAACCAATCTTCTTTGCTTCACTTGTCTGTATATGACTGGCAACAAGAGTAGATGGCTGATGGGCTGATAAAGGCATCTTACTGTAGAGGCATATTAGATACTGTCGTTCAGTTGTTTCAGTCCTGTCCAGCTCTTTGAGACCCCATTTGGGGTTTTCTTGGCAAAGATACTGTAGTGATGTGCCACTTCCTTCTCCAGTTTATTTTACAGATGAGGAAACTAAGGCAATCAGGGTTAAGTGACTTGCCCACACAGTTAATAAGTGTCTAAGGCCAGATTTGGTTTTTTCCCCACTTAATAGTATTTTATTTTTTCCAATTACGTGTAAAGATGTTTTCAGCATTTACTTTTATAAGATTTTGAGTTCCAAATGTTTTTCTCCCTCCCTCCCCACCCAAGATGGCATGCAATCTGATATAGGCTATGCATGTACAATCCTATTAGACATATTTCCACATTAGTCATGTTGTGAAGGAAGAATATGGACAAAGAGAAAAACCATGAGAACTGTATTTCCCTCCATCCTATCCTCCCCCCCTCATTTATTGTATTCTCTGGCCTCCTTTCACCATGTCCCTCCTCAAAAGTATTTTTGCTGCTGACTACCCGCTCCCCCAATATGCCCTTCCTTCTATCTCCACCCCCCCTTTCTCTTATCCCCTTCCCCTCCTACTTTCCTGCAGGGTAAGATAGATTTCTATACCCAATTGCATGTGTATGCAATTTTCTCTTTGAGCCAATTCTGATGAAAGTAAGGTTCACTCACTCCCCTTCACTTTGCTTTTCCCCTTGATTGTAAAAGTTTTTTCTTGCCTCTTCTATGTGAAATAATTTGCCCCATTCTATCTCTCCCTTTCTCTTTCTCCCAGTACATTCCTCTCTCAACCCTTAATTTTTTTTTTTAGATATCATCCCTTCATATTCAACTCACACCTGTGACCTCTGTCCATATATATTCCTTCTAACTACCCTAATACTCTGGTCTTTTCATCAAGAATGCTTGAAAATGGGGCCGCTAGGTGGTGCAGTGGATAGAGCACCAGCCCTGGAGTCAGGAAGACCTGAGTTCAAATCTGGCCTGAGACAGTTGACACTCACTAGCTGTGTGACCTCAGGCAAGTCACTTAACCCCATTGCCCCCCCAAAAAAGAAAGAAAATGAAGGACAAGAATACTTGAAAGTCCTCTATCTCATTGAATGTCCATTTTTCCCCTGAAGGGTTATACTCAGTTTTGCTGGGTAGATGATTTTTGGTTGTAATCCTAGCTCCTTTGCCCTCTGGTATATCATATTCCAAGCCCTCCAATCCTTTAATGTAGAAGCTGCTAAATCTTGTGTTATCCTGACTGTGGCTCCACCATACTTGAATTATTTCTTTCTGGTTGCTTGCAATATTTTCTCCTTGACCTGAGAACTCTGGAATTTGGTTATAATATTCCTGGGAGTTTTAATTTTGGGATCTCTTTCAGGAGGTAATCAGTGGATTCTTTCAATTTCTATTTTACCCTTTGGTTCTAGAATATCAGGATAGTTTTCCTCGATAATTTCTTGAAAGATGATGTCTAGGCTTTTTTTTTGATCATGGCTTTCAGGTAGTCCAATAATTTTTAAATTATCTCTCCTGGATCTATTTTACAGATCAGTTGTTTTTCCAATGAGATATTTCACATTGTCTTCTATTTTTTCATTCTTTTGGTTTTATTATATTGTTTCTTGATTTCTCATAAGGTCATTAGCTTCCATTTGCTCCATTCTAATTTTTTTTTTTTGGTGAGGCAATCAGGGTTAAGTGACTTGCCCAAGGTCACACAGCTAGTACGTGTCAAGTGTTTGGTCTGAGGCCAGATTGGAACTCAGGTCTTCCTGACTTCAGGGCCAGTGCTCTATCCACTGCGCCACCTAGCTGCCCCTCCATTCTAATTTTTAAGGAATTATTTTCTTCAGTGAGCTTTTGGACCTCCTTTTCTATTTGGCCAATTCTGCTTTTTAAGGCATTCTTCTCCTGATTAGCTTTTCGGACCTTTTTTTTTTTTTTACCATTTGGCCTAGTCTGTTTTTAAGGTGTTATTTTCTTCAATATTTTTATGTGTCTCCTTTACCAAGTTATTGACTTTTCATGCTTTTCTTACATCACTCTCATTTCTCTTCCCAATTTTTCCTCTACCTCTCTTGATTTTCAAAATCCTTTTTGAGTTCTTCCATGGCTTGAGACCAATTCACATTTTTTTAGGAGGCTTTAGATGTAGTAGCTTTGACTTTGTTGTCTTCTTCTGAGTGTGTGTTTTGATCTTCCTTGTCACCATAATAACTTTTTTTTCCTGTTTTCTGCTTATTTTCTCAGAAGTAGGGCTCTGTTTCCAGGGTGGAGGGGGCACTGTCCCAAGCTTCAGGGATTTTGTGCACCTGTTTTCAGAGATACTTCTAGGGATCTGCAAGTTTTCAGTTTTTCCAAGTTGGTATGATATAAGGAGAGGTGTGTTTACCCCTCTTCTGGCCTGTGCTCTGGTCTGTGAGCAACCACAAGCACTCTTTTCTGCCCTGAAACTATGACAAGGGTCCTTGCTCCACTGTGGCCACAAGCTCTTCTTCACCCTGTGACTGCCACCCAGGATTACGACCCAGATCTCAGTATGGGCAAAGCAGCAGAGTCCTGCCTCAGTGCTAGCAAAAAGACCCCTGTAATCTCCTTATGACCAGCTGTTTGACCCCCTTACCATCTGTGGGCTTTGAATGCTGGAAGCATCTGCTGCTGCTGCCAATTCAGGTACTCCTAATGCCTGTTCCTGGTTTGCTGGGGTTGTGCTGACATGGCCTGTGCTGGACTGCACTCCACTCTCACCCAGTGCAACAGACCTTTCCTGCTGTCCTTCTAAGTTGTCTCTGGCATCTGTGGGCTAAGATGTCTGGAACCACCACTGCTGCCAGTGATTCAGTTGTCCCAAGGCCTGCTCCAGGTTTGTGGTTTGTTGGGGCCAGGTCTGCACTGGCATGGCCTGCACTGGACTGTGCTTCTCTCTCACCCTAGTACCCCAGACCTTTCCTGCTGACCTTCCAAGTCATCTTAGGCTGGGAATTTGTTTCACTCCATCTTTTTGTGGGTTCTGTTGCTTTAGAATTTTAGAGTAATTTTTGAAGGTATTTGGAGGGGCTTGGGGGAGAGCTCAGGCAAATCCTTGCCTTTACTCCGCCATCCTGGCTCTGCCTGCTGAAGCCAGATTTGAACTTGGGTCTTCCTGACTCCAGCCCTGGTGCTCCATCCAATGTGCCACCTAGCTGCCCTTATTAGATACTGGAGCTATGCAACAGAATTCTTTACCAGACCATAACTGGCTTCATGCATAGTATCAGGAAGCAAATAGTGCTTAATAATAATAATAATGCATATTGCTCTACAGCCATGAAAATGCTACATGATGGTTTTGGACATTTGGGTCAAGAAAGGACCCTAAAGTTAGTAAGAAACTGATTCTCCTGGACCAAGATGGAAGCAGATATCACTAATAAGTGTGAAACTTGTGCCTAATGTGCAAAGAAAAATATTGCCAAAACACACTGCATATTTGGAGAATGTTAAGTGCTAACAAACTTTTGGAACTTGTCTGCATTGACTTTTTTTTTAATTTCTGGGAGGAGATAGTAAGAATATAAATCATATCTTAGTGGTGACTGATCATTTCACCAGATATGCACAAGCATACCCAACCAGGATCTAATAAATATCCACTGTTGCGCAAGTATTGAAAAAATATTTTTCAATCTATGGATCCTTCATTAGGATCCATTCTGACCAAGGCAGAGATTTTAGGAACAAGCTACTTAAAGAAATGTTAATTTTGCCAGATATTAAGACATCTAGAACTACAACTCACCATTGGCAGGGAGGCCCATACACTATTGAATGTATTTGGACCCCTGACACCAAAATATCAATGGAATAAACATGGAGCATTCAACTTAACGAGGAATTATGTCACAGCCTTTATACCTTATTGCTGATGATTGGGCAAGAGTCACACTGATCTATTAACTTATATTTTGGCATTTCAGAGGATGAAATGATACAAATACTCAAAACCAATTATTTCTCAGTGGGAAAAGAAGCTGAGAGAAGCTTATCAATTAGACCTAAGACTTAACCTCCAAAGATCCATAATGGAAGCAAATGATCATCTGATGTCTGAGCATGTCATAAAGACCTCCAATAATTAGAGTTTTGTTGAGCAAGTTCGGTGCTCATGGACACATAAGTTAGCTGGATAACATAAAGCTACTTCACACAAAGGTGATGACAAACTTGCTGTTTATAGATGAGCCCCAGACGGTGAAGAGGGCCCTGTAAAGATGATTCATTGTGGACTCTCTGATGAGCATGTGAGGAGAAGGGATAGTCACTTACATCAAGGGACTCCAAGCAAAAGAGATTACCTGCCAGCTCTACAAAAGTTGCCTCTTCAGACTCTGGCTCTGAAAGTGACATTTCCAGTGAAGGAGGGGTATGCTGGACCTGGTTCAAACTGACTCATGAAAGTCAATTGTTTTATTTTCAGTGGGAGCATTTAAACCTTGGGAATGCTACAGATCAAGACTTGATTTCATGTTTTGTTATTTTCCAGACTTAAGAAAGTGATGGTGAAAACACTAACAAGAATACATTGTCATATAAATAAGATATGTCATATATATGACATATTAAAAATGTCATGCATGTTTACTTTCTTTTTTCCTGAAAGCCAGCTGTGAAACATTTACTAGCACACCACTGATCATTGCTCAATTATTTTTTGCCTCAAACTGAGGAGCACCCTCACTTCAAACATGGGGAGAGGACTGAACCCAGAGGTCATATCTTCCATACTTAAAACTTCAACTACAGAAGCTTTGAGAAACAACCTATTATCAAGCATGCCAATATTCAGGGTGACCCTTCAACAAGTTCAGGTTTAGGGTTGTAGGCCTATAGCTGTGATGAAGATAATGATCACTGATCATCTCAGAAGTGGAGGCAGAAAGGGCAGCAGGTCACAAAAGAACTTAGACCCATTCAACATTTGCCCAGACTAACTTATGATGTTACAGGCGAACTGGGAGAAGTGGTTATGAATGTGGCAGGACAACAACACTTGAGATCATAGTAAGCAGCAAGGCTGGTTCAGTGAGTAGAACACTAAACTTAGAGTCAGGAAGACCAGTATTCAAATTCAGCCTCAGATACTAGCTCTATGACCCTGGACAAATCACTTAACCTCTATTTGCCTGTTTCCTTAACTGTAAAATAGGGATATTAATGGCACCTACCTCCCAGGGGTTTTGTGGGGATCAAATGAGGTTATATTTGTAAGAGCATTTAGCATAGTGCCTGGCACATAGTAAGTGTTTAATAAATGCTAGCTATTATTATTAGGTTGTCTATGCAAAGTGTGCATTGTATGTTGTACTTTTGTTTTATTTGCTATTGTGTTTATTTGTTCATATGTTACTATTATATATAACAATATCTTTCTGATAGGTATGCATTATACTATTAGGCAGCCATGTGGCACACTGACAGAGTGCTAGGCCTGAAATTAGGAAGATTCAACTTTGCAAGTTCAAATCTGGCCTCAGACACTTACTAGCTATGAGACCCTGGGCAAGTCATTTGATCCCATTTACCTCAGTTTCCTCATCTGTAAAATGATCTAGAAAAGGAAATAGCAAACCACTCCAGTATCTTTGCCAAGAAAACCCCAAATGGGGTCAGAAAGAGTCAGACAGCACTGAAACAATTAACATAACTGTTCTACTCTTTGTTTATTGGCATATATGCTAATGATTTTATTTATGGAGTATTTTAGACCTGTTGATATTGTTATAGCTTTATCTTTGACTGTCTTTCACTTGTCCATCACGAATATGCATGTACTCTTTGGATGGATGTGTACCAAGTCCTATATGGAACCTAAACATTTAGTCACTAAACCACCCTATCCAGGGTGGACTGTTGTGCTATATCTAGTGTTAATGTGTATTTACTTTGAATAATCTCATAGGATGATTACCAAAGACATTGGTATAATTACCTTTGTTATGTTAAAATGCTATTGTTTCTTTTGATGCAAGCAGATTGCAAGTATATACTTGCTGATTTTCGCAAGAGATGGTAAAATGTCTGGTCTAAGAAGGAATGGAGTAATTCTTTGACTTGCAGGCTGCTGCCCAGCTAGAATTTCATAGAGATATCAGATTCCAAAAATGGCCTAAGATACTCTGTCCCAGGATTCAGTCACTCAGTAAAAAAAAGCAAACAAACAAAAAAAAAACACATTTATTAAATACTTACTATGTGCCAGGCACTGTGCTAAGCACTGGGGATACAAAAAAAGGCAAAAGGACAGTCCCTGCTCTTATGGAGTTTATAGTCTAATGAGGGTGATACCTTACAAACAAGCTATATTAGAAATAATCAACAGAGGGAAGGCTCTAGAATAACAGGGATCAGAAAAGGCTTCTTGTAGGAGAGGTTTTAGCTGGGACTTAAAGGAAGCCAGGAGGCAGATTTGAGAAGATAGAGTATTCCTGCAGAAAAGATATCCAGGTATAGAATTGGGAGATGATTTTCTTGTTCAAAGAACAGCAAGGTCAGTATACCTGGATCCAAGAATATGAGGGAAAGGGTGGAAGATGGGTAAGGTGAGGGGTTTATGAAGGGCTTTGAACACCAAAGAGAAGATTTTATATTTGATCTTGGAAACGACTAGTTTGGTGTCTTTTTATGAACTTGTCACTGAGACTTATAACCTGACTCTTCGTGACCCCATTTGGGGTTTTCTTGGTAAAATACTGGAGTAGTTTGCCATTTCCTTCTCTAGCTCATTTTACAGATGAGGAAACTGAGGCAAACAGTGTTAAGTGACTTGCCCAGGGTCACTTAGACTAGCTAGAAAGCATCTGAAGCCAGATTTTAACTCAGGAAGATGAGTCTTCTTGATTCCAGACCCAGCACTCTACCCGCAGCACCACATCATGGCAACCCTATCTCCTGAGAACCTCAAAGGAACCAAACTTTCTACCCTTCCTGTACATTGTCCTCTATACACCCTGTCTCCAAGCTTTTGTATTGATTGTCCCACATGCCTGGAATATTTTCCTTCCTCACCTCCACCTCTTACTATCCCTGGTTCCTTTAAGACTCAATTAAACTGTCACTGTGGGAGGCCTTTCTTGGTCCTCCCCCCACTCCCCCCCCCCCCCCCCCCCCGGCCCCCAGCTGCTAGTATCTTCCCTGCACAGTTTCCCTTGTATCTGCTTTGTCTATCATTGTATATATATATTTATGTATTTCTATGTTATCTTCTCTACTAGAATATAAGCTTTTTGAGTAAAGGGATAGTTTAACCACTTTTGTCTTGGTATCCCCAGAATGTAGAGCACTTAGTGGGCCTTTAATAAATACTTGTTGATTGATTGATGATGTATAAAGCCTCTAGGTAGCACTAAGGAGGAGAGGAATGGCCTCCTCATTCCCCCCACCTAACAGAAAAAAGAAAGAACCCATCCTCCCAGATCACACATAGTTCCATCCACAGGATGGTTTAGATTTTCTTCTCAGATCCCTGAATTTACTCATCCTCCCTTCCAAAACAACCCAAACTGCTAAAGATCAAAAAGATAAGTTTGAATCCAGAGATTCTTTCTTCTTTTAATTTGGAGCGCTTAAATGTGTGTGTATATGTATATTTTATATGTCATATATATATACATATATATATATATATGTACATATGTTGCTGTTAGTTTTTCAGTTGTGTCTGACTCTTTGTGACCCCTTGGACCATAGAATACTAACACTATCCGTGGGGTTTTCTTGGCAAAGATACTGGATACTGGTTTGCCATTTCCTTCTTCAGTGGATTGAAACAAAGAGAGGTTAAGTAACTTGCCCAGGTTCACATAGCTAGTAAGTACCCGAGGCCAGACTCCAACTCAGGTCTTCTTGACTCCAGGCCCAGTGCTCTATCCACTGAGCCACCTAGTTGCCTCTATACACACATATGCCAATTCCTGTACACACACACACACACACACACACACACACACACACACACACGTAATTATAATTGTAAATACATATAATTTCTAAGATATGTGGTCAAAGGATAAACAAGCAGTTTTCAGAGGAAATCTAATCTATCAATAGCCACATTAAAAAAAATACTCCAAATCACTCATAATTAGATAAATGCAAATTAAAGCAACTCTGAGGTTCTACCTCAAACCCATAAGATTGACAAAGTTGACAAAAAAGGAAAATGACAAATGCTGGAGGGCTTATGGGAAAACAGATCACTATTGGTAGAGCTGTGACCTGGTGGTCTAACCATTCTGGAAAGCAATTTGATACTATGCTCAAATAGCTTCTAAATTGTGCCTATCTTTTGACTTAGCAATATAACACTATGCCCCCCCCAAAGAGATCAACAAAGGAGAAAAAATTATATATACATGTACAAGACTTTATAAAAGGTAGATATTGTGGTCACAAAGATATGGAAATTAAGAGAGTGTCCATCAATTAGGGAATGGCTGAACAAATTACGGTAATATTACCATAGTAGAATATTATCGTGTCATAAGATGAAGGGAATTGTTTCAGAGAAACTTGGTTAAGACTTGTATGAACAGATGCAGCATGAAATAAGTAGAATAAGGAGAATTTATGCAATTTATTTATGCAATAACTACAACATCATACAGACAAACAACTTTGAAAGACTTAAGAACTCTGATCTATGCAATAACTAACTACAGTTCCTGAGGCCTCATTAAAAAAAAAAACATGTTATCCACCTCTTGACAGAAAGGTGATAGACTCAAGGGGCAGACTGAGACACATTTTATTTGTTGAGATTTTTTTCTTTCTTTTTCAGTAAAGAAGGAAAATGAAAGGAAGAGAAAAACATTTTAAAAAATTTTTTTAAATTTTAAAGAGAAAAACATAGCATAGTAAACAAAGCAGAAACCTATGCCAGGTGCACCAAGGTAGGAGAGGGAATGGGGAGATGGAAAAGAAGAAATAAATCTCTGTCGTAACAAAGAAAAACTGTTAAGAAAAATCTACCAAAACAGTGATTTTGTATGGCATTCTCAATATGGATTTCAACATTCCATCACTTTAACCCCCTACTTTACTACAGAGAGAAGGGATATATGTTTCACCGTTTGTTTTGCAGAACCAAGACCGGTCAGCTTTCATAGTTTTTAAAAGGGTAACCACTCAACAAACTTAGTCTAAAGTCTTTTTAATTCCTTGGAGCAGAGGCTGTCCCTGAGGTTAGCCTTTCATGCTCAATCTCTGATCCTGAACCACACATTGCAAGATGTTCCTAGGATCCTGATGACCATGGTGCTGCCATTTAGCAATTCTGATACAGCTTCCCATTCCATCGATCTGTCTATCCCAGATGCTTTTTAAATCTCCTGCTGCATCACTTTTACCTTCAGCACCCCAGGGCATTGTACTACAAATCCCAAGATGCTTAGCTAGCCCCTGGATACTTCTTTACCTGCAAAAGAATCAGCTCCTTTAAGGCATATTACACACATATAAATAGCCTTACCAGTCTAGGTCCTGCAGAACAGATGATATTTCCTTTCTCTCAATAGTGAAGTGTGTGTGTGTGTGTGTGTGTGTGTGTGTGTGTGTGTGTGTGT
>NW_020948774.1:6692890-6790388 GCF_900497805.2 Vombatus ursinus
GTGTGTGTGTGTGTGTGTGTGTGTGTGTGTGTGTGTGTGTGTGTTTGTGCGTGTGTAAGGGGGGGATACAGGTATGGAATGTTGACATTGATATTTAGAATGTCAGAAAAAGTCACAGTCTTGATAGGTGGGTTTTGCCTTACTGTTTTTCTGTGTTACATCAGAGGGTTCTATTGGGGGAAGAGGGTTGGGTTTCAGGAAATGATTATAGTGTAAAAAACAAAAGACAGCAATAAAACATTTAAATAAATAAATAATTGGATGAATGAATGACCTTATACAACCACTTTGTCTGAGACTCAGTTTTCTCTTCTGTAAAAGACAAAATATAATCTCATAATTTTATTTTTAGCTCTCTGGGACTAAAACATTTTCAACTCCCCAATCCCCTACTCATAAATTCGCACAGGGAAATAAGCTACAACTCCGAGGCAGCACAGCTCCAGCAAAATCAGGTGGAATTGACCTTTGGGTCTAGGAAGAGTTCAGGAGGGACATTCCTATCCTACAGAAGATGTCTGCTCTGGTTTTTTTTCCCCCAAAAGTAGAGGATGGTTTTGTGCTGAATACAGAATAAAACTTCTGTTCAGGCAGTGAGCAAATTAGCTCATACAAGAATAAAACCCAGAATTGCCCTGGCCTCATTAGCATGGAAAACTAATGGGGGCAACCAACCTGACTCCAAGTTATAAAGTTTAGTTTTGCCACTTACTGTGTGACCTTGGGCAAGATACTTCACCTCCTCTGAGAATATTTCTCCATCTATAAAAACAGGAGTGCTAATGCTTGTGAGCTGCTGGTTTGTAGCCATGCTGTGAGCTACAGAATTGGCAGCTATTAAGGGAAGAAATATCACTTCCCAAAGCAAACTAAGCTGAGCATGGAAAACTACAATCCCCAGGATGCCACTGGGTTGTCTTTGCGGCTATTATGGGAAACATACATGTGTTGGTATTCTTTGGCCACATTGGAGTCTCACCCTCTATGGCATCTTACTGATTTTTTTTTTTTTGGCCTTCAAGAAATGCTTTCAATTCCTCAGTCCCTAGCTCAAATAAGCTAGAACTCCCAGGCAGCACAGCTCCAGCAACATACCAGATAGAATCGTCTTTATGGGAAATCCTGCCCATTGTGTTAGTACTGTGCTTGTGGGGAGAAGAGGGTGGAGATACTAAACCCTTGTCATAGTAACAGACCTTAGTTCTATCTCCTTCCATGCTCCATAGGCTGACCTTTGCTCACTTCCTCCTTATAGAAGGGTTAGGTTCAGAGGGCTTGAGGGGCCCCCAAATCCATGTGGTATACATCTCAGCTGTGACATGGTAACAGCCTGTGCTGGAGGCAGGCTATAACCCAGACTATTGTGAGGGGAAGGGCAGGTAGGTGGTAAAGTGGATAAAGGAGCAGGCCTGAAGTCAGGAAGACTCATCTCTGTGAATTCAAATCTGACTTCAGACACTTGCTAGCTGTGTGACCCTACCGTTGTTGTTTTTTAGTTGAGTCTGACTCTTCATGACACTGGGTAAGTCACTCAGCCCTGTTTGCCTCACTTTCCTCATCTGCAAAATGGAAGAAATGGCAAACCACTCTAGTATCTTTGCCAAGAAAACTCCAAATAGGGTCATGAGGAATGGGATATACTGAAACAATTGAATAACAACACCAATAAGTTTATGGAGGATGGTGACTTTGGAAAACAAAATTTGCGGCTTCAGTCAAAAGTACTTCGGTGGGCTTTTTTATAAAAGTGTTGTTCTGGGGTCAGCTTTAACCTGATCCAGATCCAATTGTTAAATTGTCAGTGTGAACTTTCACACTTGTTACAAGTCAGGGCTTGAGTTATTGTTTTGTTAATTGTCTAGATTTAAGAAAGTAATGGAGAAAATGTTAATAATACAGATTAAACTTAAAAGTGCAACTTGTGTGCATTTGAGGGGGAGCTGGTTGTTAAACATTTACCAGCACACCCCTGGGCACCTTTAGGGCCACACCACCTCCAAGATCACAGATTTACCTCAGAAACCATCTAGTCCTATTGATGGGGAAACTGTGACTCAGAGAGAGCAAGCCTGAAGTCACACAGGTAGTAAGGTCAGAGTTAAGATTTGAACCCAGGGCCTTTGACGATGAATCCAGTGTTCTTCCTACTGCACCCCACTCCCATTCTCATGGGTAGTCCCAAGCGGATCCCCATTTCTCCAGCACTCCCCAATGCTGCTTGTCATGAAGTCAGCACCAGTCTTATGGAGTCAGTCCTGTCTTATGGAATCAGAGGAAAGGGAAGTCTTCATCCTTGTTCTTGGGAAACCCCAAGTGTAATGGGGGAATTATAGGATCAAAGATCTGGAACTGGAAAGGACTTTAGAAGTCTTCTGATTCAAACACTTTTTTTTAGATGAGAAAACAGACTCTAAGAGGTTTAATAGCTTGGCCGAGTTTACACAGAGAATAGTAAGTGGTGTATCACCATTGGGACTCAGGGCCCCAAAACATGTGAAAATGATTATAATAATGTGTACGTGAGAGGACGCAGGTTAGAGCAAATGACCTCTGAGTTCGCTTTCCGTGTGTAGGTCCCATGATTCTATGAAGGTCGGTTTCTGGCTCTATTTATCACCTAGGTAGCATTGGGCAACCTATTACATTTCTTCATCTGTAAAATGAAAAGGTTGGATGAGATGGCCTCTAAACTCTCTTCTAATTCTTGATCTGATAGCAGAAGCCTCCCCCTTCCCATCTCAAGAGTTCCACTCTTTGGTACCCTTTTTATAATACTTCCCCACCAACCCACTGCCTCCTCCTCCACCCTAGGGCTGTGGCTGCTTCCCTTTCTCTGCATTTGTTTTTGCTGCGGTTGCAGGAGGGGAAGGGAGTGGGGGAGAAACCACAGGGCCCCACCTGCAGCAGGCTGATGGGAAAGGAAATGAGGACAGGTGTGAGACCAGGGTGGAGGAGGGGAAAGCAAACCAGAGTAGGGGGGGGATGCAACAAAAGGGGGAGGATTCCAGTAGGTAGGAGGAACCCTGCAGGGATGTGATTTGAGGGGAGGGGAAAAAATCTCCATTTGGAGACTGGAGATAGGTTCCAGTGGCCTGGATCAGATTCATACATCTTCTCAACTACATTTATTAAGTACCTACTGTGTACAGAGATCTGTGCTAGGTACCAGGGTAGATATACAGATTAGACAAGTTCATCCTGGAGTGCAGCTTAGTAGGAGGGGAAGACACAAACAGAGTTAGCTACAATACAGCAAGATTGTGCACTAGAGAGTTTCAAAATAGAGGGTCTGAAAGGGTAAAATCATTCCCGAGGGAGGGGATCCAGGAAGACTTTGAGGAGAAGATAACATTTGAATTATGTTTGCTTCCTTCCTTATTCCTGCTTAAACTGGTGGCAGGAGGCTGGGGGAGCTTTGACTGTGGATTGGGATCTCTCTGTGCTCTCCAGCTATCCTCCAGCTCTGATCCGACCATCCTCATCTCTGATCAGGCTGGGAGGCAGCTCTTTTGGGTGCCAGCAGGCTGGCTAGAGTTTGGGAGGGACTGAAGTCTTGAATTCCCCATTTTGGATCCCAGTGGTCACTCAGAGGGGCTTGCTCACAAGCTTTACTAGTACTCTCCTCCCTCCCTCCTCTCTCCCACTATTTAGTCTGTCTAAATGATGTGTTACTGTCAAGCCAGGGGATTACAGCTCCTTTTCCAGCAGGAATCATACCCCCACATCAATGATCAAGGAAGGGGGCACAGATTAGGAAGTTGCTCTCCTCACCAATCGGAGTGGAATTTTGAAATACTCTGTTCAGTTCAACACTGCATGGAGTGCTTGGTCCTACTAGAAGCAGACACTATTAGAAGAGGAGATTCAAAGAATCTTAGTCTGGGTGCATCCATCCCTCCCTCCCCAGGGAAAGTCAGGAATGGGGGAGGGGTGGGGAGTAAAGCTGAAAGGCAGATTCCCAATAGAGCACTTGGGGGCAGCAGCCACTCACATTCGCCCTTCTGATACGCTGGTCTGGCATGGCACTCAGGTCTCTGCTGCCCTCTTGTGGGAATTTAGAGCAGTGTATGTGTTCAGGACCAGGGAGTGAATTCCATGCAGGGGCTGGTAATTTTTGTCATGTACCCCTTCTGTAGTTTGGCAAGGCCTATAGACTCCTTTTCAGAATAATATTTTTAAATAATTGGAGGTAATGCCAAACCTCAGATAAAGACAAGTGAAAATAAGGATTTTTTTTTCTATTCCAAGTTCATGGACTACTTAGGTATCCACAAGTCCCAGGATAAGAATCCTTGGCTGGGGAAAGCAGTCTATGTCCAAATCTCTGGAAACTTATGCTGCTCACTTCCTTCATTCCCCATCCTAGACCCACCATTTATCTAGGATTTTTAAATCTCAAAATGCCGAATGAGGGAGAAGGATGCAAGGTTAGGAGTCATAGACAAGACTCCTAATTTGAAAGGCTGCTTTGGGAAAAGGAGTGCTGGGAAAATGTCCTTCTGATTCCATCTTTCTATTCTTCTAACACCCCAGATATCAGGGGTTCACTCCCACTCTCAGACCAGTCCTACAACTAACACCTTAGACCTGACTGAGCTGAGGAGGAAAGTCAGATAGGGTCATAGCAATACCTATCCTCACTGTGAGTTCATCTGCCTGAAGAACACTTAGAACACTTCAGGGGCTGGGTGCTACTCATCACCTATCTATGCCCTAGCATCACCTGTGTCATTTTGTACTCTCCTCAATCCTCCCACCCCCAAACACACCTCAGTTTGGAGAAGGCATGGTTTGGGGCAATGGAGTGGAGAATGGCTTAGAAATCTTTTCTCTTACCCTCCTGCTCCCCAGTATCTCCTACCATGAGCTGCCTAATTATCTAAACATTGTCCCTGGCACCCCGATAAGATTATTTCCAATTTATCCTATTTGTTTACCCAGCTTTTTTTTTTTTTTTGACATGTTCTATCCTATTAGACTGTGAGCTTTTCGAGAATAGGGACTGTCTTTTGCCTTTCTTTGTATCCCCAGCACTTAAAAGAGTATCTCTCCCTACTGGACCTTATTCCTGAGTTGTAGCTGCCATTTCTTAGACTAGAACTTATTAGTTACCTCATATATGTGTTTGGGGCCATCGGACTGTGATGTTATGTGCTGTATGGTTTTAGATCTTCAAGGCCCAAGGTTAGCTCGTGACAAAGCAGGCTAGATACATCTTCAGGATTACAGGCCGTGAAGCAGTATCCAGGGTTTAGAGCACTGCTGTTCACTCCTCCCTGAACAAATATAGGTTTGTACTGAGCATATGCAGTCTACCCGCTTCAAGTTAACCAGGTAGGAGCTTTGAGGGCCAACTTCAAGCCATAAGTGAATCACTGGTGAAGTTCTTGCATTGTAGATGACACACACACAAAAAAAATACCCTAACTGGCTATTGATTCAGAGTAGCTCAGCAGACTCAGTGGAGGGACAAAATGGAACAACCTCCCTTTCCATCGTACTCTTCCTTCTCAGCTGTGAATCATGGAACAAGGAGAACACTCTGCCTTTAGACTCCCCAAGAGGGAATAGAGGCAGGAGTGGGATGGGGTCCCCCCACGGAGGACTCAACTAGGTGAGTATACACCTGGGCCCCTTTTTTGTATTGTATTTTTTCTCCTGAGTAGGTGACTCTATGAGTTCAAAAGTTTCAGAGGACTGAGTTCAGTGTCTGACTCATAGATCGGCAGTTGGTTGTGGCCTTGGAAGATGCTGGAAGATTGACTAAGGAAGTGGCTGAGCACAAAATTCAGAGGATGCTCTGTTCGGACTGGAGTGATAGTGGAGAGCCAAGGTAAAATATAAAATGGATAATTAGCAGTGCTGCAACTGTTTTACGTCCTAATGAAGTTTAAATATTAGACTCAGCCTATGGCGACCATAGTTACAAGTTACTGAAACCTATTAATTCTGTTAACATGTGCTATGATTCTTCCCTCCATCCTTAGCATTTCTTTCTGTGTAGGAATAAACTACATGTCCCATACCCAATTCATCTGTACTTGTATCTTATTTTTCCTCACTCCTTTGAGAGTGTTAAGGAAAGGAACTGTTATGCTTGGCACTTCTCTGGCTTCTCCACTTTCTCAGTGCCCACTCTAGGGAGGCAGGAATTGAGAATGCAGTCCCCATTCATTCCTGGCCACCATCATGGCACTAGGGTGATATAATCTTCATTGCAAAAATAAAACAGAATAAATAAATATAATAAAACAGAAGTTTTATTGATCTTACAGTAGTAATGATCAATATGGAGCAGATGAGGGCTCCAGGGAGCTATGCCAGTGTCTGAGATGAAATCAGGGGGATAAGAGCCATTATCTTCTCTCAGATCTTTTGGCTTGGTTAGTTGAGGCTGCAGACTCTTTTTGGCTATAAGACCAGTATCTTATGGTTACTACCCAGAGTGAGCAAAATTCAGCCAATGATGATGGTCCCTTGACCATGAAGTTTGTGGGACTGGTTTACAAGGTGCCAGGACAAAAGGAACACCAAGCACCAACATTAAGTTGGGGAGCTGAAAATTTTAAAGAGGGAATTTTTTTCTTCTTTTTTTGTATTTAAAAATACTATTTGTTGTATGGGATATCTCTTGAGGTACTGGAAGAAACTATGTGGATGTAAAAAAACAAAAACCATTAAGAAAAAGAATTTTAAAGGGCCTCAGTGACCAAGCAATTTCCCTTCCCATTGTGTTGAGGGATTAACGGATCTCTCAGGAACCACAAACTCCCAATTTTCCTTTTCCCACATGGAGCTGGAACAGAAGCCTTTACACCATGCCACTCAAGAGAATTTTGCCCTCACCTCCTTTATGTATTGTCTTCTTCCATTGAGTGTAAGCTCTTTGGGCAGGAACTATCTTGCTTGCTCGGATTTGTATCCCCAACATTTATCACAAGGCCTGCAACATAGCAAACACTTAATGAATGCTTTTTTCATTATTCATTCAGAGGAGCCCAAGGAGGGAGGGGTTGTCTAGGGCTAGGGTAGTCGGAGAAGGATATGCAACTTGAACTGGACTTTTACAAGCAGGGAAAGATATGTGCACAAGGTTGAGGTAGAAATATGAATTGTCGGGGTCAGCTAGGTGGTGCAATGGATGAGCACTGGCTCTGGAGTCAGGAGGATCTGCGTTCAAATTCGGCCTCAGACACTTACTAGCTATGTGACCCTGGGCAAGTCACTTAACCCTGATGGCCAAGGAAGGAAGAAAGGAAGAAAGAGAAAGAAATATGCATGGTGTGTTCAAGGAGCCTACCAACAGCCAAAGAAATGGGACTTCAGCCCTCTGGACTAAGGGAGTATTTAAGATATTGACAGTCATGCATAGGAAAAATATTACGTTTGTGAAGTGGACAGGTTAGAATAACAGGAATAAGAATATTCAAAAATGTATAGCGTCTGCTTGTCCTCTAGTTTTCCTTGGCCACCATGACAGGCACTAACTCACTGTGGAACCAAGCTTGGGTAAATCACTTCTCATCTCTGGGTTTCAGTTTCCTCAATTATAAAATTTTACGGGGTTGGAGTCAATGATCACTAAGTTTCCTTCTACTAGTAACATTTTGTGACTTTGGTATTCTGCATCCCATCCTATGGGTCAAATAAATTCTCTTTTTCTAAAAAGGATCAGCATCAGTTCACAGCATTTTTATTGATCTCCGACTATCTATAGAAATACTGACAATTTACCATCTATGTGGGCTTAGGTGAATCACTTAAAGTTACTGAACCTCAGTTTCTTCATTTATTAAATACAAATAGTATTTACCCTACCCTTCTCACAGTTCATAGGATTTTGAGCTAGAAGGTACATTTTACAGACTATGTAGTCCAAGTCTTTCATACTATACAGGAGAAAAAATGAACATAGAGACAAAGTGCATATCTCTTATAACAATGAGTGTTATAAACCATCTTCTACTCTTGAGAAGGGGAGATGCTAAAGGAATTTACTTGGCAGCTTGGTGGTGCAGTGGATAGAGCACTGGATCTGGAATCAGCAAGACCTGAATTCAGATCTGGCTTTACTAGCTATCTGATCCTAGACAAGTCAATTAAGTTGTCTGTCTCACTTTCCTTACCTATAAAATAAAGACAACAGTACCTACCTCCAGGGGTTGTTGTGAGGATCAAATGAGATAATATTTGTAAAGGGTACTGAAGCACTATATAAGTGCTCGCTATTATTATTGTTGTTATTATTAATGTTATTTATTATCAGTCCAGTTAGGATTGGGAATTTGAGAGCTTCCTGAGATGATGTTACTAACCTATCATTGCAGGACATATTTGCTTTGGGTTATTTTTTCAGAAATTGACTGTGCAAAATGATGCATGCTTTCCCAGTCAGTTCTTGTGACCAATAGCATGCACTAAAGGCTTGTGGAGCAGAACTGGTCCACGCGGATCAAGCCCTTACCTTGGTCTTGTTAATACCACAGTCCCCCTCAGAGTTTCTCAGCCAGCACCAAAAAGTACCAAGACTTTTCCAAAACATAGCCTGTATCTATGCAGGCTGGACTATCTTTGAGTCTGCAGCTCAATGGATAGCCACTTGGGCTATTTCTGCTCCCTCTCTATGCCTTAGTTTCTTCATCTGAAAAAGAGAAATAACAGTACTGATCTTGTCTACCTCATATTACTTAAATTACTTAAATTTCTTAATCCGCAAAACATGGATAATACCTGTCCTGCCTATTCCATAAAGCAGTCATAAGGCAAAAAAGATAATATATGTAAAAGCTCTTTGTATGCTCTAAAGCATCAAGGCTGAAGAAAAAGAAGTGTAAACTGACCCAAAGAGAAATAATTTAAGAATCATTGGACTACCCAATGCAGCTTCCTGGTCACCTAAAGGCATAAAAAGTGCTAGTCACAGGCAACCAGGTCCCCTTCAATTTAACGGATTTCTGAAGATCACACATCACCATGTCCTCCCCTTTTTTCTGCCCTAATGACCTTTGCTAGCACCTAATTTTATACCAACATAGAGTTCCAGAAATAGAGCCACCTACGACAAGGGGAAAACAGGACTATTAAATGAAATACAAGATTTCCAAATATTCCTGAAGAAAAGAAAAGGTACATAGAAACTGAAATACAAATACAGAAGGCAAGAGAAACATAAGGAACTAAACAAGGATGAACTTGTACAACAACAACGTTGTAAAGATAAACAATTTGGAGCCTCAGGATGCAGATGGGTCCCATTAAATCAATCAAGCATTCCTTAATAACGCAGAGGGGTAGTTACTAGCCCCACATCGGTACTAGCCTGCTTTCCTTGATGTAACCAATAGTGTTGTCCCCAGCCCCATGATGCTGCCTACCCTGTAACCAATCGCATTGTCTTCCCCACCTACCCAGCTCTGTTCTTTGTTCTCTTGTATTTCCCAAAACTATATGAAGGCTAGTCAGCCCTGCTTTGTTTGTGGTCTTTGGTCACTGAGAGAGACCATTGGCCCAATTTATTGATTACTGCTAACCTAACTAGTAAATTGACCATGCTTAACTTGTCTCTGTTTGCTGTAATTTTCTTTTCCTTTTTTGGAGGCAATTGGGGTCAAATGATTTGCCCAGGGTCACACAGCTAATAAGTGTCGAGGCTGGATTTGAACTCAGGCAGGTCCTCCTGACTCCAGGGCTGATACTCCATCCACTGCACCACCCAGCTGCCCCAGTTTGCCTTAATTTTCAAATGCAACAACAATATAACCTAACTTGCCTTTTTTTCTGTTGGTACTCCATCTCCACTTCTGGGCTTTCGCACTGGCTATCCCCCATGCTTGGTATGTTCTCCCTTCTCATCTCTACTCTAGATTTCAGAGTTTCTTCAAGACTCAGCTCAAGTGCCACCATCTACATGAACTCAGCTCCAAAGCATCCACTGTGTCACCTGGTTAGTTGGATCATTGAATGATTTGGTCATGTAAGACCCCCTACTCTAGGAACTAATTATCAAAATATTGTAACATATTCCCGACCTCTAGGCATTTTGCATATACCCAAGGAAGCTCATCAGAATATTCTAAACCACAAAATATGCAGCCTGTCCCAATAACAAGCTGCATCCAAATTGCTTGGCATAGGGATAAGTAATACCAACCAATAAGACCCCGAAAAGCCCTCAGTGACCTTCCTGAACAGGAAGCTGCACATCAACCAATAGCAGACTCAGCCATGAATTCCTCCAATGCTTCAAGTATCCTCCCATAATTTTATATTTTTTTCTTAAATAAATATTAGCATTAGACTGCCATCTATGCCTCATTATTTCACCAACCCCAGCTCCCCTTTTCCCACCCCAACCCTCCAGCACATTTACTTAGGCATCTTCTCCAAAAAAGGCTATGTGCTTTGGTGACTGGGTTTCACTACATCTAAATGACCTCTCGGTTCTCTCCCATTCTGAAAGTGCAGCTAGATTGACCGTGGACGTGGGCTATATAGGGAAGTACCTACACTTCCCCAAAGGCAGGGCCTTTTTTTCACAAGGATTTCTTTGGCACTCAGTCCTGAAGTCAGGAAATTTGCATTCAAATTCTCGCTCTTCTACTTGCAAGTTGTGTGATCTTGAGCAAATTACTTCCTCTCTCTAGGCTTCAACTTCCTCATTGTAACATGAAGGTGATAAGGTTTCTAAAGTCCCTTTCAATTATACCATTTTCTGACTCTTCTGTGTTTAACAGTACTAAGAAGAGAGGCTGAAGGCGACTGGAGAGGTAGGGGTAAGCTCAGGAATGCCAAAGTACCAATTTGGCATAATGTTGCAGTGATCCCCTCTCCTCCCTACCCTCCCCACGCAGGCCCCATTTTGGAATTCACAGATAAGCTGCTACTGATATCAGACTCTGGGGGGATCCAGCTTTTCTGCTCTGAGTAGAGACAAAACACTTGAACTGAATCGATCACTTGTTCGGAAGGAATAAATCAGCCTGGAATTCTTCCCTGTTCACTCCTCCATTCCCCTCATCATTTCTATCCAGTGTGCACAACGGTGAAATCCCTTATTACATTATTGCGATTTATAGTTTCCCACTGTTTACATCTTCTTCATATTATTTTGCTAACAGGATAAATTGTATGTACATTTCCCACAATTTAAATATTCTCTATAATTTACACTGCATTTCGCACCACATTCATTTCTCAGAAATGCCATTGTGTATACACTCATAAAAACAACTAGCTGTGACTAGGTATAAAGGGGCTAGGAGTCCTTGCCTTTGAGGCAGGGTCACTAGGTATGGCTTCTGGCTTTGCTCCTTCTTGCTCCATATTTCTGGTGCCTCCTTGAGACTTCTCCAGCCTAACAGAAATTTACGTGGCCTGACACTAGTCCCCAGGTTGGGAAGGGCAATGGATGAAGAGTTAAAAGGAGTGCAAATATTTTCCCTAGTCTCAAAAAAATTCAAGGGGGTAGGGTGGGGGGAGACTGTTGACCATGCACCCAGAAGCATGGAAATGAAATTCAGTTACCTTAACCTGGCTAGGAGAGACTTTGGTTCATAAAGATGAATTAGCAGTCTTCAGAGAAGTCTTCACAGCTGCCTGAGGGCCCCTTTGTGTGTTAACAGGGAAGGGCTGGAAGCCTGACTTTAAAAAGAAAAGTAAGAAAAGCATGCAGGCTACAGTGCTACGGAGGCAGTGGCAGTAACAGCAGCAGAGAACAATAGAGCCTCCAAACCTCACAACAGAAAGAGATCAGGCAACATCAAGCCGCAAGACCAAAAGAACACCAAGTGACCTTGGAGGACCTGTTAACAGAAGCTGAACAATGGAGTCAAAGGGGTAGAGACATTAGTGCAACCAAGAGTGCTGAAATCAGGGACCAGAGGGCAAAGAGAAATGAGGCATATAACCATTTTGATGAGGACAAACCAACCTCGATCTTGCCCTTCATTGGTACTATCATATGGACCATTCAGGGCCAAAGGAGAGTGGTGTCAATTCCCTAGTAACCAGAAATTATTTTTCTGCTTAGGAGAGCTTCATGTTGTAAGTCTGGAGCAGCAGTAAGAGGGTATGGATGAGACTCATTAGAGGAGCAGGCTGCTTGACTTCCTGCCCACCCCAAATTCTTTTCCCAAATGGAGATGACAGTTGAAACAACTATATAGTTTCCTAAGAAATGTGGGGCCCACCAATGGGGAAAGTTTTCCTAACTATCTATAGGACTGGATGATTATTTTCACCATGCTTTAGTCTAATAAATTTGTTCTATTTGTTCTAGGCCTTGTTAGCTTAGTGCTTGCAAAGGTACCAAAGCCATCTCAAAGCAAACTAAAAATGAGTCAAATTCTGATGCTCCCAAAGTCTTATCTATGTAACATGAACCAACTATTGGATACCACTAAGGTGGATAAATGGGCCACATGTGAGAAAGGACAGGAGAACCATAGATAACGTGGATGCTGGGCAACTATATACTACCTAAATGACAACAGTAGATCCTTTTAAAATAATTTCCATTTATACTACCTAGAGAATCACACTCAGCACCCATTTACAAACTGCAGTTGATAATAATAACCTAATTCAATGAGGGATTTCACTGACAGATGAGAAAACAGATACTAATAGGATCAGTTATACTCAATAACTTTTTCTTCAAAAAAATTTCTTTTAAGTAGAAAAGCATAAGCTGAGGTCATCATCTCTAGTGTCAACTCTACAAAACAGATAGCTAGTCAAAGCCCAGGAACTACATCCTTATTTCCCACTCTGCAAAGGGAATAAAAAATAAAGCATAGTTGTTTTCTCCCCTCCTTTGCCTGCTCGGTCAAATTATAAGAACCAGTCACTAAACTGAAGTGTCCAATTTACAAACTAGTTATCTCCCAGTCTTCTCTATGACATGCTGATTGCATTCTATCCACCTACTCCCACTGAAACTCAAGTTCAGATCCCTGGACACTGGTTGTTTGACTAGTGAGCCTTATACTGCTGAGAACCATGCCCCCCAGGCAACTTTCCAGCCATCCCCATGTTCTGTTACCCTATAATACCTTCTCCTGAATATGTGCTGCCTTCTCCATTTAGAACACAAGCATCTTGAGGACTGTGAATGACTTAGCAGTAATTAGCACAAGGCCTGGCACACAGTAAATACTTAATATTTTTTTCATTTAGTTCTATGATAAAGGAGCTGATTAGATGGCTATGTCCTTTTCCTTCCTCTCCCATTAAAAAAAATGCAATATCCTCCACGTTGGGAAGAAAATAACCTCAGTCTCAGGATGAGGTCTGGCACAAGAGATTAAGCCAAGGCACATCTTTCTTTAAATTTTTTTTTAAATTATGAATTTAACAATCAACATGAACATTTCCGTATGTAAAGGACAGGAAAAAAGGATTACATACGCAACTATGACTCTCTTGTATAACTTTTAAAGTATGCATAAACTTTAACATGTTAGTTACAAAATATTTCTCCATGTCTTCTGAACTTCCTCTTGTTCTCACTTTTTTTTTTACATGTTTCACCGATGTTTTTCTTCCTTTTCTTCCTCAAATTACTTTGGAGCACATTTTTCACAATTAATTTTCTGCAAGGAAGAAGTCCTAATGGCATTAACAGAAATCAGTCCAGAAACTTACATGGTTCTTACAGGACAGATCAAGGCCAGTTCACTTCCTCTGCCAGAACAATTAATCAAGTTTCAATTGTAGCATCAGAAAAAGATCATTTAGGAGACTATGATGGGACCACAGAAACAGCCTGAAAAAGATTTTGAAAACTCAGAAAGGTCTGTAGTAGTATTTGGAAGTTAAATGTCTTCTATTTCACTGAAAAAATTAACATTATCCTCACGGATTTCCAGTGGCACTGTAACAATCTAATCTTCAGTTGAACTTCATGAAGGTGGGTGAAATGAAATAGATTATTAACTTATGCTGAAAAAAGCCTATGCTACTACAAACTGTCTCTCCCATTACTGATCCAGATGACAATTCTAGAGAAATGTAGCAACATTGAAAATACTGAGAAAGCAAGGTTGGCATTGTTCCATCTTTGAGACCAAAAGATTTCTTAAAACAGACCAGGTATGTCTTCACAATGCTAACCAACTGAGCAATTTTTAGGGGATTCTAGTTATCCTCCAGAAAAATACAATAGCCTACCCCCAAGGCCATAAGCACACAATCCACTGACCTCTTGGTAAGTTTTTCTTAGCGTTAAGAGTGCCAACTTCTGTTAGATAAGGCTTTTCTCTTCACACATTAGAGGTTTGCATAGGTGTTCATTAAATAGGCTTTGGAATAATGTGCTTACTTTTAAATAAGAGTCTGTAATGTCCTAGGAAATTTACAATACAGAAAAATGAAGCCACGTCAAAACCTCTGAATGATGCTCTATGTTTTAAAAATAGGAGTGGAAATGTATTTAGTTTGCCCTTATCTTCTATTTCACTTCCTCTTTAAATTATGCAAAGCAGCTAAGTACATCTATCTAAACTTAAAACTTCTCTGACTTACTTTTCCTGAAGAGCTATTTAAGTGTTTTGGTTTAACAGTTTAACAGTTCAGCCCATGCCAGTCTGTAAGAATAAATTAAAATGGCGGTCTTTCAAGAAGCATCTATTTAGCTCTTACTGTGTCCAATGCTCTGGTACATATTGGGGGAGATAAATAAGACATAGTCCCTGCCCTCAAACAGCTTACACTCTAAATGTCAACTGATTCAACAGAGCAGGTTAAGTTGAAAGCAGGACTTACCATAGAAAAGTAGCCAGAGTTGAAAATGTATCTTACTTCACCAATCTTTTTCTGTCAATGCTATGAGCTGCTATACTATATGAACTTTAGCTCATTTTTTTTCTAATCTTATATCTACCACAATAATAAATCCCTGAGTTTTCAAATGTCAGTTGATGCTGCAGCTTTAGAGTGTGACCAGAACCCAAGTGCCATGAATTTTATGACCTTAGAGATGCAGAGAGGGAGTACCAATCTAAAAATGTGACTTATAACAAAACATGTGTTCTGAGTTTAAAAAAAAAAAATCCATGTGACTATACTCCATTTGAAAGACAGGTGAATACTGACCTGCTTAGTTTTAATCATTACTGAAAAGGTAATAGAAACAATAACATAAAGCAGCCTAAACATATTTCAAGTTTTCTATACCAACCATTGCCACGATCATCCACAGATGTACTCCTATGAAAAGGAATAAGTACTTTGGGAATTCTTCTAGGGGGAAAAGAACAGCATTGTGCCAGGACCCTGGAAAAGGCTTGTTTGGTATTATGAGAATTTGACTTTGTGGAAGTTGTGCAGCTCTTTCATTGTAATTAGCTTCTTTCAAAGGAAGGCAAATCAGAAGAGCAGCTTTACTTTGCCCTGGAAACAGGAGTCTCTGTTCAACACTCTTCATACCTTTTACAATGCCACAGCTATTTGAAAAAACTCAATTATAAACATCAACTAAGAGGACGAGTGCTGGGTTTTTTTTTTTAAGGCATTATTTCTCTATATTTGAGATTGTTGAATTATAAAATGTATTTACTAGTACTAACACAAAAAATGGATATTGCTACAAATAGCCAGACTGCTAATTTTTAAAACACATGGCATCATTCAAAGGTTTTGTTAAGTGTGATTTCGTTCAGATCTCGTGTGGGAAGCATTCATATTCCTGATAGGATAAAACAAAGGCAACAGTACCTTCAAAAGGTCATTGTGATAAATGAACTAATATTCAAATTGCTTTGTGTACAATGTAAAAATAGTACAATATAAATCCAAAGTATTATTATACAAAGTATAAAAACACTGCATCCTTAATTAACTAATTGTATATTTACCTTTGTTCACCCACAAACAGAACATTTTCACCCTCAAATCCTAGGATTCAGGGATAAAAAAATCGGACAACAAATGGTAACTATAACAGTACTAGCTATAAGAAAGTTTACGAGTCATGAATAGTTGTATAAAAATTGATTTCAGTACTGTTAGTCCCTTCTACTTCTCACCCACATCTTTATCGAGCACCTGGCAAGGCCAGGGGGCAGCAATATAAAAATACCAAAGTTTTAAAAATAGCTCAAAAAAGACAGAAGTCACAACGCCATAAACACTAGCTGGGCAAGACGGAATCAAGTTGCTTCTGGCACCATCTTCAAGCAAAAAATAGCTGATGAAATCTAACTTCAAATTTCCAAAGTTCTCTTCTGTTGTAAGGCATCATTAAGCAGTTCCACACCAATATTTGGAGAACACGTCTCACAAACAACAATTAAGCTGTGGGATAAGATATTAAGGAGAGAGGAGTCATTCCAATGCAGCCAGTTGCTCAATGTCATGCCGTACTTCTTTTGCATGCTCTTCAAATTCAGTTCTTTTCCGGGAGGTCTCCTTTACCTAGAAACAAAGTAACAAGTTATTATAATGGTAAGGTTCAAATTTGGGGGGCAGCTAGGTGGATAGAGCACCGGCCCTGCAGTCAGGAGCACCTGAGTTCAAATCTGGCCTCAGACACATAACACTTACTAGCTGTGTGACCCTGGGCAAGTCACTTAACCCTATTGCCTAACTTAAAAAAAAAATACATATATAAAAAAAAAAGTTCAAATTCATCTCAGGGGGCAGCTAGGTGGTGCAGTGGATACAGTATCGGCCCTGGAGTCAGGAGACCCTGAGTTCAGATTTGGCCTCAGACACTTGCCACTTAGTAGCTGTGTGACCCTGGGCAAGTCACTTAACCTCACTGCCTAGCAAAACAAAAACAAAAACAAATTCATCTCAGTAGCTAAAAAGAAGTATTTTCTAGGACTATGAGGAAGATATTCAAATATACAAGACAATACTTGATAAGACGTAAGTCTCTTTCTTCATCAATAAACTTTATTTTTATGAAGAAACCCACAGCAGCTCCCATTGTAAGTATCATAAGCCAGCCTACTACGACATACTTTGGTATCATGTACTTATTACAAAGTAGAAATCTTCCCTAAAACACTGAGATGCTTTTTTGGTTTAGAGGGCATTCCATCTCCTCACCATCCATTGCCTTCTGCTCAGAGGCTTCTATCCCTAACACTACTCCCTCTTCTGAAACCTGGAAACTCAATGATCATTGTCTACCCACATTCTTGACCTCTGAAATATCTGACACTGCACCCACCATCACTAATTTATAATTATAATTTCTCCTCCTCTTTTCTAGCATACATTGCATCAATCTAAAACTTCTTTCACTCTCTTCAATGACTACTCTTCTGTCTTTCCTTTGCAAAGGAGTGCTCAGCCAAGGTGAAGAAAACCACAGACATATCCAACCCTATCCTCAAGAATTAATCCACTTTCACAAGTACTAGCATTCTTCCCAATTTCCCATTTCTGTAAATGGTACTAACATTTTCAAGTCACCCAGAACCGTCTTACATTCATCACCTTTCTTTAACTCTGCATCAAATTCATCATCAAGTCTTGTGGAACTATTCTTTATGACCTCCCTCTTCATCCAGGAATAAAAATATTCCCAGAAATTGGATGGGGGTGAGGACAGAGAGGAAGTAGGTCCCTTTTAGGAGAGGAAAATTGAAATATATGTACTACTTTTAAAAATGTTCTTTACATATTCATTTAATCCAGGGCAATAAAAATGTATTATGTATAACTTGATCTCCTCAAAAAGCTGAGATCTTTATCTATTAAACTGAAAAAATATTCAGCTATTCAGAATTTACTTGATTAATTTTTAAAAATTTTTTATTCATTTTAAACTTAAATACTAAACAACAGGGTGGAAAAAAGGACATTTCCACATTTCTATGCACACAGCAAAATATAAAGACAGGATCCAATATAAAACCATACATTTCTATTCCAGACTGTTCACCTTTTTTTTTTTTAAACTATGCAATAAATGCTACACATTGTTTTCAAAGCTACTCAGCTTTTCTGTGCTTCTTTCCAAGTCTTCTTTTGTTCTCTGCAGTGAAACTTTTTTTCTCCCTCCCTTCCCACCCAGCCCTAGAGAAGGCTACAATTAAACATGAACATATACACACACATACATATATAAAATATACATAAACACACACTTCTTTCTCTTTGTCACTTCTTTCTCTAAAGGTGGATAGCATCTTCCTTCATAGATCCAACTCTTTCCATGTTTTTCTAAAATCAACTCATTTCTTACAACACAGTAGTATTCATCACAATCATATAACACAACTTGTTCAGCCATTCCCCAACTGAAGGGCATCAATCATTTTAGCCAATCTGAAAGGCTTAAGATGGTATTTTAATTTTTATTTCTCTAATCAATAATATTTTGGAGCATTTTTTCATATTACTATACTTTTGATTTCTACATCGAAAAATCGCCTTTTCTTATACTTTGACCACTTATCAATTGGGGAATGACTTGTATTCTTAGAAATTTAACAAAGGTCTTTGTATATTTGAGAAATGAGACTTTGAGAGACTGTCTGAAAAATTCCCCCCAATTTTCTGCTTTCCTTCTAATCTTGGCTACATTGGTTTTATTTATGAGAACTTTTAAATTTAATATAATCAAAATTATCCATTTTACATCTCACAATGCTATCTCTTATTTAATCATAAATTGTTCTCCTATCCATGAGTCTGATAGGTAATGTGTTCCATGTTCTTCTAATTTTCTTGCGATATTTTCCTTCATATCTAGGTCAGGTATCCATTTTGACCTTATCTTGGTACATGGTTTAAGATATTGGTCTATGCCTAATTTCTGCCAGACTATTTTCCAGACTTCCCAACACTTTTTACCAAATAATGAATTCTTATCCCCAAAACTTAAATCTTTACATTTGTCAAACTTAAGGTTACTACAATCCTTTACCTACTGTGTATTTTATGTTTGTCTTCCTAATACTTAATCTACTGACCCCTCTAAAACTCCCTCCTCTCCCCCTACACTCCTAATTCTTAATCTACACACCCTTCTAAAAATCCCTTCCCTATCCTGTCCTCTCGTTTTTTTTTTTTAATAAGATGTTTCACATTCTCTTCTATTTTTTCATTCTTTTGATTTTGTTTTGTCATTAGCTTTTTTGTCATTATCTTCCCCTTGCCCAATTCTAGTTTTCAAGGAGTTTTTTTTCCTTAAGTTTTTGGATCTCTTTTTCCAATTTGGATCTCTTTTTTCCAATTCTAATTCCTCATAAGAAAAACAACTGATCTAGAGAACAGATCAAGGAGACAACACAAGAACTGTTGGAATACCTGAAAGTTACAACCAAAAAAAAAATTTTTTCTCTCTCTTTATATTCTGCTGTGTACATGGAAATGTGGAAATGTCCTTTTTTCCCCTCTGCTTCTGTATTTAAGTTCAAAATGAATTAAAAAAAAGTTGCAATGTATTTACATCAACCATATCTCTCTCCACTGCCTTCTGGAAGAGTCCCAATTATGACTCCTCACAAACTCTGGCAGTCTTTGAATCATAACAATATAGCAATACAAAGTTTATAATTTGAATACAATCCTCTACTCTGCTTGATTTTGAAGGACCTCCATTCTATCTGTCCAACCTTATTTTTTACAGCTCAACCTCAGGCCAATGTCTTCACTGTCCTTGGAACTCATATTTTCATTACTTCCTCTAAGCCACTGGACAGGGTAATTTTCAGAATGCAGTCCCCATAATATTCAACAATCTATAACACTGTATTTCCTTTAAGAGCTACATCAAGTGGTCTTTCCTCTTTAAATCATTGCCCCTATAATTCCACTTTCCATTTACTTTAGTATCAATTGTGAGATGGGGGAGGCACAGAACTACCCAGCATGGTATGCTGGCATTAAATCACAATAGCAAAAAAGGAAATGTGTGATGCCCAAATCTAGAGACATTTCCATCCCAAATGTGTAAACGTACTATTTGTGAGCCTTCCAAGCTCATATTGGACTAATCAGCCACAGTCAAACACACTTTGTGATGTCACTGGTCTTGAGTACGAAGGACAAACAACTAGGAGTGTGTGCATTGAAATTTGATACAGACAACACAAGATGATTGAATTCAAATCAGAGAATAATGGAATTTTAGAGCTAAAATTAACCTCTTAGAGATCATCAAGTACAACATCCTCATCCTACAGCAGATTTGCACATCTCGTAAACTTCTTCGGGCAGCAGATAGGTTAGACTAAAGACAGACTAACAATGGTTGGTTGCCACAAGTCACATGACAAACAGAAGCATGTGCAGTGGCAACCTTACATTTTTCCCAAAATCTTTTGGCGGACTGTATGTCGTGCAGGACTGTCCTGAAAAATTTCTCTGAGATTTTGTTTCCCCAATTTATTCACGGTCACAACTAGTTAGTGTTAAAGTCTGGATTAGAAGTCAGATCTTGACTCCTAATCCACTGTTCTTTTTTATTACAATGGTTCAAATATGTCTCACAATATGGAAATCACTTTTACTGTATCCTACATGCTCCAGGTTGCTTAAGAAGATGCTTTATAGCTGGTACTGCCACTCTATCAGGCACCTAGGTGTCTTATTCACTAGTTTTTTTAAATGTGTATCATTTGGTTTCCCCAAGAAAACGGAATCTCCTTAAGGACAGGGTTGGTTACCTCTATAGCTTCAAGGCACAGAGTAGGTGTTCAATAAATACTTACAGATGTGGATTTTTCAAAGTTGTTTTAAAAAAAAAAATACTGTAGGGGAAGCTAGGTAGGGCAGTGGATAGAGCTCTGGCCTTGGAGTCAGGAGGACCTGAGTTCAAATGTAACCTCAGACACTTGACACTTACTAGCTGTGTGACCGCAGGTAAGTCACTTAACCCCGACTGCCTCACCAAAAAGAAAAAAAAATAGTGTTGTAGAGTTGGACCCAGAGAAGCTAAATAGGGCTCACACTCAAGTCTGATTTTGAGTTATACATACAATCTTGTTTTTGGCTCTTTCTTTGTCCAGTTTCAGGAACTCATTGAGTGTTAAATCTTCAATCTTCTTCTTAATGCTGATGAAGGCACAACTAGATGAGTGCTTTTTATGTTCCAACCTAGCAAATGAATACAGAATAACATCATGAGAAAGAAATCTAAATATAAAATAAAAGTTATGTTTAGCATGTCAGATTCTAGAGTCTATTATTAATACCTTATTCTATATAACCTGTTTCCCAGGTTCATCAAAATCATCCCTCTGGCTGCCAATACAAATTTACATTAAAACGTAATAAACGGTAAGTCCTTACAATGTGCAAAGGTGGAGATACAAAGGAAAGGAAATAAAAATCTTTGCCTTGGGGTATTTACAATTTAATGGGGCTAGGAGATAAAATAAGATATACAAATAAGGAAACAGGATAGAATGCAGTAAAGGCAAAATAATAAACATTTAGACAAAATGTTACAAGAAATTTGAGAGAGAGATTATTTCCCATGGAAGAGTGAAGGAGATCAAAGATTGCTTCATAGAAATGGTACCTGCTTAAAAGGAGGTTTCAACAGGCAAAGATGTGAAAAGAGAACATTCTAGGAAGGGGGGATAGCCTGTACAAATAAACATTAAACAGAAGAGATCAAACTATGACTAAAGAACAAAGAAAAGTCTAGATACAGGTGGAATATAGAATAAAGTGTATGAAGGGAACTAGAGTAAAATAAGGTTGGAAACATAAACCAAAGCCAGATTGTTAATGTCTTTAAAAAACAGATTTGTGTCTATCTTATAGAGAAAGAACCACTGAAGGGTTTTGAGCATTGACAAAGTCAGGCCTATTTAGAAGATTACTTTTCCAATGATGGTAAGGGAAGAGAAGATAGAGATTGGAGGTAAGGATACCAGCAAGAAAGATATTACAATACTCCAGGAAAGAGGTAAAAAGGTCAACTAAGGTGTTGCAAGTAGGAATAGAGAGAAAGGAAGAAACATAAGGGACACCTCGGAGGTAAAAATTCAATAGATCTTGAACAGAGGTCCTTCAGAAAGAGGTCAAAAATACCTCCAAAGTTTTAAACCCAGGTCATTATGAGGACTAGCAAATTGGGAAGAGGGAAGGTTTTAGAGGGACGATAATTAGTTCAGTTTGAAACTTACAGAGCTGGAGATACTGATGGAACCTGAAAGCAGAGATATCTAGCAGACAAAAATACAGCACTGGGGAGGAGCTCAAGGAAGAGATTAATGCTAGAGATATGTAATTGGGAGTTATATGCATAAAGGTGGTAATTGAAATGGAAAAAAATGAATAATAAGAAAACCATTTGAGAATATGTAGAGAGAGGAGAGGGAGATATTCCCACTCCCCCCCCACCCCCAACACACACAGGGGCAAGAAAAATGAATAACCATCAAAAATAACTAAAAATGAGGAACCAGTTAAGAAGTAAGCCTGAGTTCAAATAGGAAGGGTGAAGGAAAGAAGGCAGAAGAAGAAAGGAGAAGAGGAGGAAGAGGAAGGAGTCTCTCCTGAGAAGTTCCATTCTTCTTTCCCCAACAGAATTATCTGTACAGAGATGATAATTGAATCCATGAGATTCCTGAGCAAATAGTACAGTGGGAGAAGGTCCAGGACAGAGTTTGGGGAGGAGAGAAGAGACCCATAATTAGCAGCTATGATCTGGATAAAGATCCAGCAAAGGAGACTAGGGAACAATCCCATGAATTTAAGTCAAAAATAGGTCAAATTGAAAGCAAAGAAATTTATTAGCAGGCTAACAAAGACTGCTTACAGATAGCAGCTTCACCTAGCTAAAGTACATGTTTGTTTTTTATTTATAACTTTTCAACCCCACTTGAAGTATATAGATAAACAGTGGCATTCAATGGCAACTTGAAAGAGATAAGTAAAGCATTTCACAAGAGGAAGGGTAGAGGAAGGAGGAATTAGTCAAAGGAGAAAAGTGGAATATTTGGAATACAATTGGAAGGATTTATCATTAGAATAACAAAACATTCCCTGTTCAAGGATAAAAAAGAAAAAGAAGTAACCAAATGCTTTATACAACTGGTTAACAAGTCCATTTAAGAAAAGAGGGTTGAGGTTATGAGAAAACTACAGGAATTAATTTTCTAAGGACAACAGTTGTTACAGCAGTGGATGAGACCCATCTTCTTTATTGGGTCCTTGCATGATTTTTAAAATTTTATTTCTCCTTCAATAGCAGTTAGGAATTTTCCACTATTAAGGCCATCAGGAGGTTGTTGGATTCCACAATGTTGTAAATAATTGCAGTTCCTAACCTCCCTCTTCCGAGAATTTCCAAATCAACTTATCTAGCCCATATCTCCCTCCTAATCTACAAAGTTCAATCCCCAGCTAGCTATTGGACATGGCAAACTGGATATCCCATAGACACCTTAAACTCAACTTTTATGTCATTATATTTCCCTCAAACTTTTCCTAACTTCCCTATTACGGTTGAAGGTATCACAATCCTCCCACTCATCCAGGTTTACAACCTAGGTGTTATCCATCCTCCATAGCCAGTTTGTTGCCAAGTCCTATTTTAATTTTTTTTGGGGGGGGCAGGCAATTGGGGTTAAGTGACTTGCCCAGGGTCACACAGCTAGTGAGTGTCTGAAGTCAAATTTGCACTCAGGTTCTCCTGACTACACGGCTGGTGCTCTATCTACTGCACCACCTAGCTGCCCCTCCATTTTACCTTTTTAACATTACTTGTATATACCCCCTTCTCTCTTCTGACACAGCCACTACTTTGGTGCAGCCCCACATCACCTCATACCTGGTCTACTGTAATAGCCTGTTGGTTGGTCTTCCTGCTTCAAGTGTCTTCCCTCTATAATCCATCCTTCACTCAGCTGTCAAACTGATCTTAAAGGGAAGGGGAACGGAAGGGAATAAGCATTTATATAGCACCTACTATGTGTCAGGTACGGTGCTAAGTGCTTTACAAATATTATCTCATTTGATCCTTACAACAATCCTGAGAGGGAGGGCCTGTCATCCCCATTTTACAGTTAAAAAAAACTGAAACAGAAAGAGGTTAAGTTATTTAAGGCTACACAGTTAGTAAGTTTCTAAGGCTAAATTTGAACTCAAGTGTTCCTGACCTTAGGCCCAGCTCTGTATCCACTGTACCACACAGCTACCTAAAAGAACTATTTTGCCTTTCTTTCTATCCCCCAAATTTATACCTGTGCACACAGTAGGCTCTTAATAAATGCTTGTTGATTTGACTTGACAATAGCCTTCTAAGTGGGCACCATAGCTCAAGTCTCTTCCTTCCACAATCCACCCTTCACACAGTTGATTAAGTGGTATTACTAAACACAAGTCTGATCCCATCGCTACCCCATTTAGTAAGTTCCAGGGGCTTTCTATCATCTGTAGAATCAAATAAAATCTCTTCTGTTTGGCATCTAAAGAGCTTCACAACCTGACTACAAACTATCTTTTAAGCTTTCTGTCACATTTCTCTCCTGCACCCACTCTACAATCCAGACTGGCCTTCCTATTCCTTACACACACAATATTCCATCTCTTAGCTTTTACACAAATTGTCCTAGAATGTAGGCTACCCTCACCTCCACCTTTTATAATCCCTAGTTTCCTTCAAAGCTCAACCTGAATACACCGTCCTACTTGAGACTTTTCTTGATCCTCCAGTTTCCAAAGTACCCCCTGCAAACAACTACATATTTTTAAAAAACATACTTGTACATAAACATGCTGTCTCCCCCATAGAATATAAATAAACTCTGTGAGGACAGGGATTGCTTCATTTTTGTTTTTGCAACTCTACCACCTACGCACTTTAAAATGCTTGTTGATTTTGCAGATGACAATCTTTCAGATACTTAAAGAATACCATCATCCTGTCCCTCTAAATCTTCTCCAGGCTTAATATCCTGTGTCTTTAATCATTTCATCACATTATGTTGTAAATCAATATGAATAGAATATGTGATTGAATATGAAATAAAACATATACACCATCATGCTTTTTTGTATTTCATGAGACTAAAATATTTAATTGGATAAGAAGAACCTAATGTGGACAGGATCAAATAAACTACTAAGATGCTACTTTCTCATGAATAAAAGTTTTACATTTCACAAATAAAGCTATAATGGTAGCTAATGGAGCCTGAAATTGCATTCATTGTCCTGCAAAATAAAAATCCTTTTTCAAAACAAGAGTTTGATTTAAGAGTAAGGAGTATAATTCTGATGCAGTGCAAGGCTCGGTCAGCCTGGCAAGGACTTACATAGGATCATCCTCTGGTTCCCAGCCCTCTAGTTCCTTGAAACAGAAGAAGCACTGAGCTAAATCAGGCTCGTTCTCACTTGGGCAGTGGATGAACCCAGCTTCAGCCATCTGTAAAACAAAGTAGGTCAGGATGGTTGAGAAACCAAAGTGAAGGAGTATCTCCTCTCCTTAAGAACACAGGGCTCCAAAAAGCCAGGAGATCAAGTAGGTAGAGTACCTTTTCTTTTTCATTTTGGGCACAGTGGTAAACTGGATCCCAAAGTGTCTCTATGTAGAGAGGTAAGGGGTTATGCCTTACCAACTCTAAAAAGGAAAAGAAAGGAAAGGAAAGAATTCTTGATTCTTGGAAATACTCCAAGATGATCAAGGATATATGTTGGAATTTGGGGGTATGACAAATGAGAAAAGACATAAGTTTCAAAACAGTACCCTTTGTGGGCCATGTATAAAAGTGTCCTATCGGAAGGCATCATCTGATGGAAGAGTATTGGACTAATAATCACAAGTCTCAGGTTCTTTTTACTCAGCGCTCTTTTAGCTCTGTAACCTCAGATAAGGCCCCATTCCATGTCTTAGTGTCCTTCTTTAATAATAACAATAATGAACATGATGATAGCTAGCATTTATATAGAGCCTACTATGTGCCAGGAGCTTTAGAAATATTATATCATAGATTTTTTTACAAAATTCATCTGGAAGAACAAAAAGTCGAGTTTCAAGGGAATCAGTGGAAAAAAAACCCAGAAAACTGGGACAGAAGGGGGTCTAGCAGTACCAGATTTAAAACTATACTACAAAGCTATAATCATCAAAACAATTTGGTACTGATTAAGAAATAGGTTGATGTGAGGAACAGATTAGGTACATAACATACAGAAGCAAATTAACAGTCACCAAGTGTTTAACAAACTCAAAGATAATGGGGCAAGAACTCACTATTTGATAAACAACATCTTGAATTGATTAACAAGGTTAAGTTCAAAAAAATAAGAACAGGGAAGAAATTACCCTTCACATCTCTAGCTAAGAGAAGAGTTCATGACCAATCAAGAGACAGAGAAGTTCACAGGAGGGAAGACGGTTCATTTTGACTGCATAAAATTAAAAAGTTTTTGCATAAATGAAACAGCTAAAGTTAGACGAAAAGCAGGAAACTGGGGCAGCATTGGGGGGAGGGGAATGCAGAAAGTTTCTTTGGTAAAGGTCTCATTTCTAAAATATAGGGAATTTAGTCAAATTTCTAAGAGTAAGATTCATTCCTCAATTGATAAATCATCAAAGGATATGAATAAGTGGTTTACAGAGGAAGAAACCAAAGCTAACAATAACCATATGAAAAAATGTTCTAAATAACTGATTGGAGAAATACATGTAAAATCAACTCTGAGGTAACCCCTTACACAAATCAGATTGGCTAAGATGACAAAAATGGAAAATAACAAGTGTACTAGTGGTTATGTGAGGAACATAATGTGTAGTTGGGGGAGCTGTGAAGTCCAACTGTTTAAGGTAAAGTAATTCAGAACTATGCCCAAAAGGCATGTGCAGACCCTCAATGTGTGGGAGAAATGGAGCCTCAAGAGTCTTGACGAAAGGACCAGGACGGGGCTGTGAGGCTTTGGAAAAAAAAAAATGAGAAGGGGAGACGAGAGAGGGAGGGTCGGGGGTCAATGGCAAGAGGTAGGGGCGGGGCGGGAGGGACAAGGAGGGGATGGTGGACGGAGGATGGGAAGAGAAGAAAGGGGGGAGGACGAGATGGTCAGGGGAAGACTGGGAGAGGTCAAGGGTGAGAAAGAGGAGAGGGGGACAGTGACAAGACGGTGGGGGAGGGGAGGAGGAAAGGGCGAGGGAGGGGGCAGCCTGAATTAACCGGCTAGGCGGGGAGCAGTTTCCCGCGTATGCGGCTCATCAGTCTCACCCGCTCCGGGGTGCAGGCGCAGTCCTCCGTGAAAGGCCAGTTCTGGAAGGTAGAGATGCGGGTATCGAGCTGGTAGAGCTGCCACATCGGGGGTAGCGGCGAGGCACTCATTTTGCAGCCGGGAACGCAGACCGTTTCAAACTCTGCCACCGCACGGCATGCCGGGAGCACCTGGGCTTTCTTCAGTCCGTGGCCTCCTGGGAACTGGAGATGGGATGTCGCAGGGCATGCTGGGGATTGTAGTCAAACACACAGGCACAGACAGACGCGCGCGCGCACACACACGCACACACTCCTCCACCGCTGCTCCTCGCATTCCCATTTTTCGAAATGGCGTAGCTCCGAGATACTATAAAGCACTGTTTCTGGCACATAGTAAGCCATATATAATTGTTAGATTTTTTTAATCTTAGATATTTTTAAAAATACATTTTTATTTTTTCCAATTACATTTTTAAACATTTAATTCATTTTAAATGTATTTAATGCCGCTAAATATTTCCCAATTACATTAAATTTTTAACATTCACTTTTTAAAATATGAATTCCAAATTCTCTCCCTCCCTCACCCCTTAAGAAGGCAAGCAATAGGATGTCGATTATATATGTGAAGTCATGTAAGCCGTGTTGGGAAACACACACACATACACACATGCACAAGAAAAATAAAGAAAATGAAAAAAATTATACTTTAATTTGCACTGAGAGTTCATCAGTTCTCCTGGAGATGGAGAGAACTTTTCAAAATGGGTACTTTAGCATTGTCTTGGATCGTTTTCTTCATTAGAATAGTTAAGTCTTTCACAGTTGATCATCATTACGATATTGCTGTTACTCACTTCACTTTCAATCAGTTCATATAAATCTTCCTAGGTTTTTCTGAAGGCATTTTTTTATAGCACAACAGTATTCCATCACAATCATATACTACAACTTATTTAGCCATTTCCCAATTGATAGGCATCTCCTCAATTTTCAATTTTTTGCCACCACAAAAAGAACTGCTTTAAATATTTTTGTACAAATAGGTCCTTTTCCCTTTTCTTTGAGCTCTCTGGGATACAGACCTAGTAGTGATATTGTCTAGCTATTATTCTGTGGAAGCGCTATTTGTGAGGTCTGTTGTCCTTTAAAAAATTTTTTTAATTCTGAGATTAAACACCCCCCCCCCCAAAAAAACCCCTACATTTCCCCCTTCCCAAAAAAAAACAAAAAATTAAATGAAACAGTGAATCTCTAGTTAATACTGCTTGTTTTTTTAAAGATATATAATACATTTACTATATTACTTCCAAAACTTTCTTGTCTGTACTTCCTTCTGAATTCCCTTCTGTTCTCTAATGTGTGTTTAAAAAAATGTTTCAATGTGCCTTGTTTTGGCATCACTATCGCCCCTCAACCTTCCAATTAAAGAAGCAAGAGGGGAAAAAAATCCCTTGTAACAAATAAACATGGTCAAACAAAATAAATCCTCATGATGTACATATCTAATAACACTTGTCTCTTTCTGCACCTTGAATCCATCTGTCAGGAGGTAGAATAACATGCTTCTATCCTCTGTAGACATGGTTGGTTATTGCATTGATCAGAATTCTTGTCTTTCAAAGTTGTTTTTCTTTACAATGTCATTGTCCTTGTATAAATTGCCCTGGTTCTGCTCTTTTCATTCTACAACAATTCAAACTACCCAAGATTCTCTGAAATTATAATTTGTCTCTTTCTTAATTCATACACCTCAATTTGTACAGCTGCTCACCAATTTATGGATGTCCCCTTGGATTCTGATTCTTTTCTTTTTCAATCCTCCCTTCAGCTTGTTTTGCTGAAGCAATAATGCTTCCCTCTTAACTATCCTCTTTCTATCCCAATTTGTCTTCTATTGAATTCGATACATTAAACTCTTTTTATGTGAGTAAATGGGTATATAGTATGTGTTCCACCCTCCTTTGTCCATTTTAGTTGAATAAGATTCACCAGATCGAATTTTACACTGCTTCCTCCATGTTTATAGTACTCTTCTAATTATAAGAAATATCAAGTTCCATTCCCTTCTTGCTTCTTTTTGCACTTGTGTACTTCTTTCGGTCCCTTCTTTTCTCAGCTTCAGACAAAACCAATCTATCCCCCAGGTCTTATGTTTTTCTCATTTAACTCCCTCATTTTCTCATTTAACCCTTTGAAGATACAAAGACTCTGAAGGGACTCTTGTCTCTCCTCCCCCTTATTAGAACATCTCTGCATTAAGAAATGCTTCTAATCACTCAGATTTGGCTTTAGATTTGCATTTCAAAGTTCCTACTCAGTTAAGTGCTCGAAAGTTCTCCATTCCATTAAAGGTATATATATTTTTCTCTCCAATTTACTCTTGGTCGTAAGGCTATATATCCTTTGCCTTTTAGAATAGTATATTCTAAGATCTTCCCTAGAAGCTGCCAGATCTTAGGTGATCCTGACAGTGGTTCCTTGGTGCTTGAACTGCTTCTTTCTGGATAGTTATAATAATTTTTCATTGATATGGGAGCTCTGGATTTGGGTTATGATATTCCTGGGAATTTTCCTTCTGAGGTTTCTTGCAAGAAGTGATCAGTAGATTCTATCTTCACTTTGCCATCTGGTTCTAAGAGATCTAAGTAGTTAGTTATTTATCATTTCTTGAAATATAGTCTTTCTTTCTTTCTTGACTAGGTTTCCCTATCTCACCCAGGCTGGAAGTGTGTATGTGTGTGGGGGTGGGGTGACTAAAATTATTTTTATACCTAGTATAAGGTCCCTTCTAGCTCTGAAACTATGCTATGTTTGTATTATTTTCTTCTAAATACTCTTATGATCCAGCCAAATTGGACTAATCCCCAAAGGTGCCTTGGGTACATTATGCCTGGAATGTCCTCCCAAGCCCACTTTGCCTCCTGAATTCCTACTCAGCCTTTCAAGCCTAAAATAAATATCATGTCCTGAAAGGAGCTTCCCTGATCATCCCCTTTCTCACTCATCTTTACCCTTCAAATGATACATAGCACTTTGCTTTTCTGCACTTTGCAGAAATGATCACATGGTATTTTGTATTGTATTTTATTTTGTGTCTTATTTTTACTGGATTTTAAGCTCATGGGAACTGGGTCAACATTTTATCTAAGCCTTGTATTTCTCCAGCACCTAATTTAGGGCTCTACCTCAGCACAGGACTGGTAATTGTTTGTTGAATGAATGAACATATGATATCAAGTTAAAAGGTTTTATTAGTGGTCTTGCCAGCAAACACAGAGAAATATTCTCTCCATGAGGGAAGGTAAAAAACCAAAGCTCTTTGTGCAGGTTTTGTGAATGGTCTAAGACCCTAACCTTCCCAGAATGGAAAAAGAAAGAGAGCAGCTTTCTGGTTTCTCACAGAAGCTTTGGAGAAGTGCTCTTTGCTCTTTTCCAAGCTATAGTAGACATGGTGAGGCTCTGGGTTCTCTCATTACTGGAAAATTGTCTTCAAAATAACCTGCAACAGGAAGAAAAAGTAGTGACCTTAGAGCTGAAGAGGCTGATGTAAACTGAACAAGGAGGATTTGAAGTGGGAAATGGAGAGGGAAAGTCTCTTGAACAGGGTGATGGAGTGGGGTGGGAAGGAGATTTAGAATAGATTTGGTGGGGTTGAGACCAAAGGACAAAATTTATTAAGCACCTACTACATGCCTGATACCATTCTAGGTGCTGAGGATACCAAGACAAAATAACAACAATAACAACAATGCTATCCTACCTGAGTCAGTATATATTCATTCTGAATCAGTTTCTCAATGATGTCAAAATGATCCACATTGGAGATTTCTATAAATGAAACTCTCCACCCATGTAAACGCAGAGCCTGTAGAGAGGAAAAAAAAGCTAATGGGATAGATTTTTAAAGAATTAGGAATGTTGCAAGAGGCTGGCAAAGAGGGAGGAAAAGGAAAGGTCATAAGAAAATGACTGGGAACGAAATTATAACTATCAAAAATAAAAAGAGTGAATTCACTACCATTGAAGATGAAATTAAAGCAATTATTAGGAGCTATTTTGCCCAATTATATGCCAACAAATCTGACAATCTAAGTGAAATGGATAAATATTTACAAAAATACAAATTACCAAGATTAAAATAACATGAAATAGAGTACTTAAATAACCCTATCTTAGAAAAAGAAATTCAACAAGTCATAAATGATTTCCCTAAAAAAAAATCCTTAGGACTAGATGTATTCACAAATAAATTTTATCCAACATTTAAAGAACAATTAATTCCAATTCAATATAAACTATTTGGGAAAATAGGCAAAGAAGGAGTCCTACCAAATTCCTTTTATAACACAAATATGGTGCTGATACCTAAACCAGGAAGAGCAAAAACAGAGAAAGAAGACTTTAGACTGATTTCTCTATGAATATAGATGCAAAAAATTTAAATAAAATACTAGCAAGGAGATTACAGCACCATATTACAAAGATCTGACACTATGACCAGATGGGATTTATACCAGGAATGCAAAGCTGGCTCAAAATTAGGAAAACTATCAGCATAATTGACCATATCAATAACAAAACCAACAGAAATACAATTATCTCAATAGATGCAGAAAAATCTTTTGACAAAATACGACACTCATTCTGTACTAAAAATACTAGAAAGCATAGATCTCTCCTTCAAAAGATAAGTATTATCTATCTAAAACCATCAGCAAGCATTATCCGTAATGGTGATAAGCTATAAGTCTTACCAATAAGATCAGGGGTGAATCAAAGATGTCCATTAACACTATTACCACTCAATATTGTACTAGAAATGCTAGCTATAGTAATGACGAGAAAAAGAAATTGAAGGAATTAGAATAGCCAATGAGGAAACAAAACTATCACTCTTTGCAGGTGATATGATGGTATACTTAGAGAATCCTAGAGAATCAACTAAAAATTACTTGAAACAATTAAAAACTTTAGCAAACTTGAAGGATATAAAATAAACCTATGCAAATCATCAGCATTTCTACATATTACCAACAAAGTCCAAAGATAGAAAGAGATAGAAAAGAAAGGAATAGAGAAAGAAAGAGATAGAAAAAGAAATTCCATTTAAAATAACTGCAGATAAAATAAAATACTTGAGAGTCTACCTGTCAAGGCAAACCTAGGAACTATATGAACACAATTAAATTTTCAAATAAATAAAGATAGAGCTAAACAATAAGAGAAATATTGTTCATGGGTAGGCAGAGACAATAAAAAACAATTCTACCTAAATCAATTTGCTTATTCAGTGCCATACCAATCAAACTACCAAAAATTATTTTATAGAGTTAGAAGAAATAATAACAAAATTCATGAGGAAGAACAAAAGGTTTGCCTTTATCAAGCAAATCAATGAAAAAAAAATGTGAGTGAAGGTGGTCTAGTAGTACCACATTTCAAACTGTCTTACAAAGCTGTAATCATAAAAACAATCTGGTACTGGTTAAAAAATAGAGGGGTAGAGCAGTGGAATAGATTAAGGATATACTACATAGTAGTAAATGATAATAGCAATCTAATGTTTAATACATAGATCCAAGCTTTTGGGAGAAGAACTCACTATTTGACAAAAATTTCTGGGAAAACTGGAAAGCAGTTTGGCAGAAACTAGGTAGAGACCAACATCTCACACTGTATACCAAGATAAGATCAAAATATATACATGATTTAGATATAAAGGGTGATATCATAAGTAAATTAGGGGAACATGGAATATTTTACCTGTTAGATCTACAGATAAGGGAAGAATTTATGACCAAATAAGAGATATAGAGCATTACAAAATATAAAATGGATAATTTTGACTACATTAAATTCAAAAGGTTTTGCACAAATAAAACCAATGCAGCCAAGATGAGAAGAAAAGCAGAAAACCGGGGAAAAAATTTTACAGCATGTTTCTCTGACAAAGCCCTCATTTCTAAAATATATAGAGAACTGAGTCAAATTTATAAAAATACAAGTCATTTGCCAAATAATAAATGGCCAAAGAATGTGAACAGGTAGTTTTCAGAAGAAGAAATTTTGAAACTCAAAATTTTTTTAAATTACTGTTAAATTTTTTTACATATAACTGGGCAGTATTTAATGAAGCTATCTATAGTCACATGGAAAAAATGCTCTAAATCACTATTGATTAGAGAAGTGTAAACTAAAATATTTCTGAGGTACAACCTCACACCTATCAGATTGATTAATATGACAAAAAAGGAAAATGACAAATGTTGGAGAAGATGTGGAAAAATGTTTTGTTGGAGTTGTATACTCATCCAACCATTATGGTGAATAATTTGGAACTACACCCAGAGAGCTGTAAAACTGTGTATACCCTCTGACCCAGCAATACCACTGTAGATCTGTATCCCAAAGAATTCAAAGAAAAAAGAAAAGGACTTATTTGTACAAAATTATTTATAACAGCTCTTCTCGTGATGGCAAAGAATTGGAAATTGAAAGGATGGTTTTCAACTGGGGGATGGCTAACAAGTCGTGTTCTATGATTGTGATGGAATACGATTGTGCTGTAAGAAATAACAAAAGGGATGGTTTCAGAAAAACCCAGAAAGAACTATATGAACTGATGCAAAGTGAAGTGAGCAGAACCAGAAGAACATTGTACACAATAATAGCAATATTGTAAGGATGATCAATCATGAGAGACTTAGATGCTCTGACCAAGACAATGATACAAGCCAAATTCAAAGGACCCACGATGAAAAATTCTGTCCATCTCCAGAGAGAGAAATGGTGGACTCTGAATGCAGATTGAAGCATACTTTTTTTACTTTATTTTACTTGAGGTTTTTTTTTGCATGTTTTCTTTTGCAACATTGCTAATATAGAAATATATTTTGCATTACTTCACATGTATAATTGATATCAAATTGCCAATTGCCTGCCTTCTCAGGGAGGTAAGATAAGAGGGAGGGAGGGAGAGATTTTGAAACTCAAAATTTTTAAAAATGACTGTTAATTTTTTTTTTACATATAACTGGGCAATAGTTAATGAAATACATGGAAAATATAGCTTAATAGGAAAAAAAAGGAAAACAATTGGGAATTGGAATCCAAATTAGGAGGCACAAAGCTATGCCTCCTTTCTTTCCCAGCTCCCCCCATGAGGAAATAAAGGAACAAGACAAGGAAATTAAGATCACCTGAAAATAATCCAAGGACTGTCGGTGGAACTCAGGAGAATCATGCTGGCCCACGGCTATTATTAATTCACAAGTTGAAGTTACTTGACTCTGGGCCTCCTTCTGGCAAAACATGGGACTATTCCTCTGGGCTTCTTCCCTGGAAGTGGAGTGGAAAAAGGACGAGACAGGGAAGGGAAACAGAAAGTCTTAATTTTACCCTCCAGCAGTGCCAGAAGACAGGAAGGGAATATTGGTGGTCTGTGAAACCTTGGAACCTTCCACATGTGTGTTGCAGGAGGGGGGTAAATGCCATATAGGTTGGCACAGAGGAGATGACTAACTCACAAGGTCATTTGAAGTATGTCATTAACATAAGTATGCACGATGGGCTCCAGGTCGTAGATCCCACTCACCAAGAAAAATCCTATGAATTAAAAAACAAATATCAATACAGACTACAGCATGAGTGGGGAGGGGATAAGCCAATTGTTTGTGTCTAGCATTGCTAAGGTACCAATATAGCCATTTAGAAATATTCATGGGGCAGCTAAGTGGTGCAGGAGGACTTGAGTTCAAATGTGACCTCAGACACTTGACACTTACTAGCTGTGTGACCCTGGGCAAATAACTTAACTCCAATTGCCTTACCAAAAAAGAAAAAAAAAAGAAATATTCATTCAGTTTGTGAATGTTAGAACAAAACAATATCACATTGTCAATTGAGTACTGACAGAACTTGGCATTAAAAACCTAGTTTCTGTTCCAGCTTGGATACCAATTAGCTGTGTGACCTTGGGCAAAATCATAATCTCTTTGAGTTTGTTTCCTCAGCTATGAAATGGAGATAATGCTACTTCCTTTGCATGCTTCATGGGGTTAGGGGTGTAATGCAACAATCTGGTCCTAGTCTCAAGAATCTTAACAGTCTTGTAGTTGACAAAAGACACCTTCACAAGAAAACCAAACAAAACAGTAGAAAGGTTAAGTGACTTTTTCATGGTTAGTCAATATTTATCAAGGCAGAATATGAATCTTTCTTGGTTCCAAACCCAATCAATGCTCTTTCTAGCATATTAGGGCAAGGTAGAGGTAACTATTTAGAATAGATATTTTTTCAATGACTTTTAACTAGTTGCCATTGCAACATGAGAAGGTAGTATTTGGAGAAAGGAAGACCCAGGAGCAAATCCTGTTATGACAATTACTAGCTGTGTGACAATCTCTCTTAACTTCCCCAGAGACTTATATGTGAAGTTATGGGTGAAGTTATTGAAATTTGCATCAGTGAAGGGAGTTTCCAGACCATTGACATCATAGATTCTTGATATATTGATTAATCTCAACAGAATCATCAATACCCTCTGTACTGTACTGTTCCACCTTCTAAGGGGCATCAGTATCTATCAAAGAAGGGAATGTTAAGTGTGAACTCAGGGGAAACCTGGGTTCAGGCCCTGCCTCCAATGCTAACTAGCTATGTGACATCTGGCAGGTCACTTGGCCTGTTTTCTCTTTGTAGCTCGTAGTGCCAATCTCACAGAATTCTTGTGAGGAGTAAGTGATATAATGAGTATGAAGTGCTTTGCTTCAGCACCGTAGTGCTGTCAATTGTTATTACCTAGTTAATTCTGTTTGGCTTACCTAAAAGACTATTTCTATGTTTGTTATTGTATCTGGAGCTAAGTCTTTTAAGTTTTTTGCTTATTGAGTTCATATAATAGCAGCTCTAAGTCAAGAGATGATGGACCCCACATGAGATTGCCACCAGAGAAATAGGGAGTCTTCCAATGATTTCTAAGCTTAATCTCAGAGATAATGGCACCCTGACATGGATCTAGAGAAGAATGCTAGAAACTTGTGTTGGACAAGAGGTCTTGGGAAGTCTTTAAAAAAAGCCTATTAGAATTCTGTTCTAAAACTAAATGCAAACCAGACAATTTGAACATTTTTGTTTTTGATGTTGTTCATTGATGCCAGATTTACAATGTGTTAAGATGTTGTACATGAACTGGAGATAGTGCTGAAAACTAAGAAGAAAAGAGCAGGAAGCTTTGAAGAAATTTAGCAAGAATTTAATAGGGTAGAAAGCATGGAAAACCCACTGATTGTGCTATAGCTCCAAATTAAGTGGACACTTGCTTCTATTCATATTAATCTAAAAATCAATTACCAGTGTATAGCATTTTATAGGTAGCATGGTAAACATCTCACAACAATTTTAAATAGTAGAACCCATTAGGACCATGGTTATTTCTTATACTTTGTGTTATTACTGGTTATCTGGACCTGCTATCTCTATAGGCACTTCCAATCCCTCTTCTCCTCCTCGACACTCCAGCATGCAAATTACTTCAAACAAGCCTGGAATAATTGAAATACCCCAAAGTGATCACTTGTTAAGCCATAGGTCATGATGGTTCCTGAGGTCAGCTCAGCAATCAGGGGTAAATTGTTCTGAAAGCTATTCTAGGCTGAGGGCCATCATAGCTTCCCTGGGCCTACATGTCTCTCCAGCCCTGGTAATATACCCAGTACTTGACCCCAGGAAAAAAGACACTGTGCAGCACATATGCTACCTGAGCAAGATGAAACTGGGACAGTTGCCTTTCATGTGTGATCTGTTGCCTAGAGAACCTTTTCAAGCTCCAACATCCTCTGCTCCCCTACTCTCTCAATCGCTTGGCTCAGACAGAAGTCCTGTGTGTAGCACACCTCTAGTGCCAGCCATCATACAGCCAGATTTCAGAACTGACTGGTGTGGGGGATATGAAGCAAAAGCAGCTTGGACTTCTTATCGTATGCTGGAAATTATCACTTTCTTTCTATCCCCATGCCTATGCCATGAAAGAGAAAACAGAAGTACATAAAATTTAAAAGTTTTTGCATGAATTGAATGAATGCAGCTAGAATAAGGGAAGGATTTAATTAAGGAAAAAACCTCCACAGCAAATCTCTTTGATAGTCTGATATCATGACATAAAGGGAATTGAAACAGATAAATGAGAACACAAGATGTTCCTTGATAGATTAAGTTGTCAAAGGATATAAACAGGTAATTTTCAAAAGGAGAATTGTAAGTTAATAACGTCCATATGAAAGAATGTTCCATGTCATTAATAATAAGAGAAATGCAAAACTAAAGCAACTTTGAGGATTTATCTCACACCCATTAAATTAACAAAGATTGAAAAAGGACAAAAATAGTAGACATTGGAGGGCGCATGGGAAGACAGAAACTAATGCATTGCTGCTGGATCTGTGAACTGGTCCAAATGTTCTGGAAAAAAGTTGGAATTATACTTTTTTTTAAAAAATCACTAAACTGGACATACTCTTTCTCTTTATAGTGGGAGACATTACTATTGGAAATATTTTTTCTTAAATTTATTATTTATTTTTAACATTAAATTTTTAAAAATTCTGAGTTCTGAATTCTCTCCCTCCTTTCCTCTCCTCTTCTCATTGAGAAGGCAAGAAATGTGATATCAATTACACATGTGAAATCACGCAATACATATTTCCATATTAGCCATGTTGCAAAAAAAAAAAAAGGCAAGAAAAATAAAGAAAGCAAAAAAAATATGCTTCAATTTGCACTCAGAGTTTATCAGTTATTTCCCTTGAGGTGAACAGCATTTTTCATTATAAGTCCTTCGAAATTGTTTTGGATCACTGTATTGATCAGAATAGCTAAGTCATTCACAGTTGATCATCATACAATGTGGCTGTTACTGTGTACAGTGTTCTTCTGGTTCTGCTCATTTCACTTTTCATTAGTTCATATAAGTCTTCCCAGGTTTTTCTAAAATCATCCTGCTCATCATTTCTCATAGCACATTAGTATTCCATCACAATCATACACCACAAATTGTTAAGCCATTCCCCAATAGATGGGCATTCCCTTGATTTCCAATTTTTTGCCACTACAAAAAGAGCTGCTATAAATATTTTTGTATATATAGGTATTTTTTTCCTTTTTCTTTGATCTTTTTGAGATACAGACCTAGTAGCGTATCACTGGGTCAAAGGGTATTGAGAAGATTAAGAGTGATACTGTATCATTTGTTTATTGATTCCATTTACAATTAATTGGTTTTGTCCTGTAACTGCTTAAGTCATGACAAAGGTCTCAACTTATCTCAGAAATTCAGCTATCCTGTAATGGATTAAGTTTAAAAATTCAGCTCTCCTGCCTCAAGGAATTTTGTCAACCTTGGGGAATGTGAGTGAACACAAAGGGAGTTGGGCCTGATATTTTTACTCCACCAAGCTATACTTCAAGGATGTCTGGTTTACTGTTCAAAAGTCTGGGCCGCTATCTCACACCTGGATTCAAACTCTGAGCACTTCTTGGTTTCATAAGAGAAGTGGGGGGGGGGTCGTTGCTAGCCCCTATTACCAAACTTCCAACCAATCATGTTGTTCCCTGTACCTCAGCTCTGTAACCAATCATGTAACCCAATCCCATGATGTCATCTACCCTGTTCTGTTCTTTGCTCTATGCTCCCCAAAACCTATATAAGGGGAACTGTCATTTTGCTTGGGGTCTTTGATATAAATGGAGGCAAGCCATTGACCCATTTACTGACAGGTTAGAGATCTGCCTCAGTTTATCCTTTTGTTAAATTCTAATTGTGACAGAATGCACAGTTTTGTAGCCCTTTAAGCTACAAATTGTTCTTCAGAATGGTTGGACCAGTTCACAACTCTACCAACAGTGTATTAGTGTCCCAACTTTTCCACATCCTATTGGACATATATTCTAAGAACGTCAAAGACAGAAGGGAAGGTTATATATAGAAAAATATTTAAAGTAGCACTTCTTATAACATTGAAAGAAGAATGACTGAAAAGTTATGGTATATGAAAATGGTGGAATATTACTATGCCATGAAAAAAGACAAATATGAAGAAATCAGGGAAATCTGGGGAGATGTCTGTATAGTGATGCAGTATAAAGGAGGCAGAATCATGAAAACAATTTTCATGATGATTCCTAAGACTTTAAAGGAAAACAATGAAAGGATTGGAGCAGCCAATCACAACTTCAAAGAACTGATAATAAAGCATGTTTACACATCAGTCAAGAGAAAGCGCAGCTAGGTGGCTCAGTGGGTAGTAGCATCAGGCCTAGAGTCAGGAAGACCTGAGTTCAAATCTGCACTCAGATCCTTACTAGTTGTGTGACTCTGGGCAAGTCACTTAATCCTATTTGCCTCAATTTCCTCATTTGTAAAATGAGCTGGAGAAGGAAATGGCAAACCACTCCAATATTTTTGCCAACAAAAATCTCAAATGGGGTTGTAAAGAGTTGGATATGACTGAAATGATTGAACAACAACAACAGAAAGGACTAGAGAGATGGAATAGAGAGTGAACTAGACATAGACAATGAGGGATTCATTTTCAAACATGGAAAAAAATAAGCAAAACTTGGAGCAGCACAGCTACTGTGAGCTTGCACTGTCTGTGTTAGACCTAGAGAATTCTTCGAACCCAGGACCCAGGCAAGCAGTCTAATTTCCTTCCTTGCCCCTTTCACTCCCCTCCTTCTTTTATGCTTATCTAGGTGCAAGTTGTTTCCATCTAGAATAAAAGCTCCTTAAAGGGCAGGAAATGATTCCTTTTTGTCTTTGCATATTCCCAGTGCTTAGCAGAGTACCCCACAGACAGCAGGTGCTAAATTCACATTTGCTGAATTTGTTATGGGGTTTAGACTTTATGCATTTTTGCATTGCTTATTATTTATTTAATTTGTTTTTGTTATGATTATTATTTTTGGCACAAAAGTTATCTTTTTTTTTAATGAAATAGCTGTTCACAGGGTAAAAAAATTCATACAGATACCTTTAATGTTAGGAATGACTTCATGTTCAGCCCAGTCTGTCAAAAGCACCATGGAGGCCAAGTGAGCTCCAGCTGAATGTCCGCATAGGTAAATTCCCCTGTGGTGAATCAGACAGAAGGAAAAAGTTGGAGGTTCTCATGGCAGTCTTTGTTTAATCCAACTTTGCTAATGGTTTCCTAAAAGCATCTGACTAGAAAAAAAATTTCGACTTAACAGTTAACAAGTAAATCCTCTCTTCTCTTGTTATTGCCCAGACATTCCCTCCGATGCTACCCAGCAAGAGACAAGTCTCTGGCAGACACCCACCTGTTGAATGAGTACTGCTTCTGGATGAAGAGGGCACTGCGCCTCACCTGGCTGAACATCAGATCGACATTACCTGCATAGGCGTGACAAATGATGCTTCAGCTTCAGACTAGGACACTCCTCTAACTCTCAAACTCTCTAACCCTCCCAATCCCCTTACTTACCCTTTGGAGCAAGGTCATAAGCCACTACAGCCACTGCTACTCCTGCTGCTGTCAATGGGGGCACCACAAAGGCTGAATAGTCCTTGCTAGGGAAGGAAAAACACCCAACACTGCCTGTTTACCTGTAAGCAAGTTGCCCAGGCAAGTGCTACTGCCCACTTGGTGCATCTGCAGTGTTTGTTCTGGTTTTACCTGGAGCAAGATACCTCTTCTCTCTAGCATACTGCCCTTCTCAGATAGGGGCTCAGGGCGCAGGGAAAGGGTGAAGGACAGCTGAAATCACTGATAGGCCACCTTAAGTAGCAGCAATTTAGCATCCTCACAAACACCTCTATTTAGCTTTCTCCCTAGGTCAGGAAAGCTGCTAGAGCTGCTAGAACCTAGGGAAAGCAGAACAGTTCTTGCCCCTGCCCCCATCCTCAACTTCTATGATAATGGGAATAATAATAATGACGATGATGACAATAGCATTTACATAGGACTTTAATATTTGCAAAGTACTTTATAAATATTATCTCATTTGCTCCTCACAACAAGCTGGGAGGTAGATGCTATTATTATCACCATTTTACAGATAAGGAAACTGAGAAAGGTTGGTTAGGTGACCTGATCAGGGTCACACAGCTAGTAAGTGTCTGAGGCTGGATTTGAACATAGGTCTTCCTGACTCCAACTCTACTATTCCATCCACTGCACCCACCTTCTATATAGAGTTATATCTCCTCTGGCTCACCTTCCTTCTTGCCAATATCCTCCATGAATAAACAGGAAAAAAGGCAACTCTGAAAGAAATGCATACATACACACATATGTGTATATATGTATATGTGTGACTTAAGACACATGAATGAACATCATCAGTACAACTCCCTCATTTTGTCAGAGAGGAAATGAAAACCCAGAGATTTGAAGTAATGCATAGCTCTGAATCACAAAATCTCAGAATTGGAAGTAACCTCAGTGATCACCTATTCCAAGGGTGGGGAACCTGCAGTCTTGAGGCCACATGCGGCCTAGTTTAACCAACCCTTAGGCAGATATCCCCTTGTATAACATCCCTAACAAGTGGTCATTCAGCTGCCATTTGAAGGCTTCCAGTAATGAGGAATTCGCTGTTTACAGAAGTAGCCCATTCAGTTTTTGGACAACTGATAATGATAAGAAAATTTCCTTTACATACAGATTAAATCTGCTTCTAGGAACCTCTACCTATTCAGCCCTTAACTTACCTTCAGTGATCTTGGCGGGGAAATATATGTCCAGTTTCTCACCACTACCTTCTCCATAAGCGACACCAAGTAGATTCTGTTTGCTTGCCTGGGCTTCCTTGGTAGCTACTCCAAAGAAACAACAAGAAAAAATTCCATGTTAATTGGTTAACCTTAACTATTCCTGTGTCAAGACTTTGTAGCTTAGGTACTTTATATGAGGCCTGCACTCATTTCTTGCTTGGGCTCAGGAAATGCAAAGGATTTTGATCTCACTTTCAGAGAGATATTTTCACCTTCTCCTCAGACTCAATCTTGTTCTCTAGGTCAGTACTGAGGGACACCTCTGAAGAAATAACTCGACAGGGGCAGATGTTTCTCTAAGCTCAATGATCTTTTATATGTCAACCTGATGGCCTCCTGGCCTGAGCAGTTAGGATCTGACCAGACTGGTTCTTTCCAGGAGGTCAAATAAAATAACTATCCATTCATAATGAAATTCAGGGACTCTGTGATATAAGAAACAGTTTTTCAATTTAACAAGTATTCTTTGAATATTAATTACATGGTGATCATTTGCTATTGGAGATGAATCAACAAATATTTATTCAGTGCCAACTATGCTAGGCACTAGAGTACTGAGACAAGAGTGAAAGGGTCCCCTACATTTGTGGAGTTTACAGTCTAGCCTGGGGAGGCAACATATGAATACTGTATATAGCTCTATAACATACATATATGGTGATATGGGGAGAAAAGCACCTTGGGGGGAAGAGGGGAAGCATTTGAGGTAAGACTTAAGAGAACGAGGGATTCTAAGAGGCAGAGATGATGAAAGGATATATTCTAGGGATGGCAATATAAAGCCAATAGAATTGGTTCAGAGGAATCCCAGAGGCAATATAAATCCCTAGGATCAAATATAAATCCCTTAGTTTAGCTTTGAAAGCTCTACACAGCCTGGTCCTTTCTCGAGCTGAATTGTGAAACATTCAAACTCTACTGCAGAGAGTGCAGATCCAATGGGCTGGCCATGTTGTTCAAATGCCAAACATAGGTTTGCCTAAAAGACTATTTTATAAAGAATTCACACAAGGCAAGAGCTCACATGGTGGTCAGAAGAAGGGATACAAAGACACTCTGAAGATCTTTCTTTGGAACTGGAATTGATTGGGTAACATGGATGACACAAGAATCTATGCTGAAGGAGCTGCAGGAAAGAGAGGGAGAATGCTGGTAGAGTAATGAACTGGTCAAGTCCATCTGGAAAATAATTTAGAATTACACAAGTCACTAAGCCTTTCATACTCCTCCACCCAGAAACTCCACTGCTGGATATATAATTCAGGGAAGTTTTAAAAAAAAAAGTAAAAGAAAAGAAGAGTCTTAAATATTGTGGCAGGGGTATGGAAGCTGATCAGAGCTCCTTGGACCAACTAAGTCTCTCCCCATAATCTACCAGATAAAATGACAGGATATGAGGCACAGGTAACAGAGAAAATGAGACACAAGGGTTATGTCATTTTCAAACTTTCATATCTTATAAATGGTAAAAAAACAAACCCCTCTTTATAACTTCTTGGGATGTTAGATATATGTTGCCTTGGACATATGTATTTCCTATGTGTCTGCCTTTGCCTTTGCTCTATGTATGGTTACTCTCCCTATTGATACTAGATGTGTTTGTAGGAGAGTTACTCCATGTTTATGGTGGAGTTGCTATGTTACTATTTCAATAAATCGCACCCTTTAGTTGACTAGAGATAAAGTAAATACACCAGCGGGGACTTATGAGCTAGAGGTTTAGGAATGGACCCACAAGGTACTTTGAACTTGGGATCACAATCCCCTGGGGGGAACCAACATGCAAGTGCAAGTTGGAGGGTAACCCAGAGAGGAAAGGTATTTCTATATTTATATACCTAAATATTCATAATAGTATTTCTTGTAGTAGTGGGAAAATTGGATACAAAGTGGATATATCTCTCAATGAAGGAATGGCACAAAAAAGCGTGGTATACAAATACATCAAGAATACTATTGTGCTATAAGAAATGACGAAGAAAAGAAAAAAAAAGAAATGATGAATAGGGAAGAATTTAGAAAAACTTGAGAAGGCTTATCTGAACTAGTACAGATAAAGTTAGCAGGACCAGGAAAACTACCTATAGAGTAACTCCAATAATGTAAATTAAAAGAATGCTAAAATAAAGTTCAATATTATATAATTGTAATGAGCAATCTTGGCCCTGAAAAAGTGATAAAGAAATAAACCTCCCTTCTTTCAACAGAAAGGGAGGGAATTATGGGTTTAGAATGTTTTATGTTGGGGGCCGCTGGGTGGTGCAGTGGATAGAGCACCAGCCCTGAAGTCAGGAGGACCTGAGTTCAAATCTGACCTCAGACCAAACACTTGACACTAGCTGTATGATGCTGGGCAAGTCACTTAACCCCAATTTCCTTAAAAAAAAAAAAAAAGAATATATAGAATGTTTTATATACAGTGTCAGATGCAGTCCTTGTGTTAGTTGGTTTTGTTTAGTTCTTTGTCACAAGGTAGGGAAGTATATTTTGAAATGACTGTGATATAATCTTTTTAAGATGAGGGAGAAAGCCATCTTTTCAGTTGTGATAAAATGGAAGAACAAAGGATATAGAGATAGAGATGTTCCAGTGGAACCAGATCCAAGGATGCTGAATGCAACATTTGTGCCTCCTCGTCCTGTACGATTCTCATATAAATTCATGATAGGGATCCACACAAGTAATAGGGCCTTCTTCATGTTCTCTTAACATTATGTTGCTACCAGAGGAGCAGATGGTTGTCTATCAATTGTCTCTTTCTATGACCAACTCATCTTTTCTTTCTGGTTAAATAATTCTCCAATGGCATCTGTTTCACTGCTTCTTTTGAACATTTTCTTGTTTTATGTTCCAGTCTGCCCACACTTACTACACACTTAACCACAAAGACCTCTGAGTGATCCTACACTTCAATTATTTCAAACACTGTAGTAATCTATGACCTATACCCATATGTCAGCAGAATCATAGTACTGAAATAATGGGCCTTTCAGGGAGAAGTTTGGAGTCATTAAAAGAGTTGTGTAAGTTTCTAAACTATGCTACTGTACTGATTTGCTTCTGTATATTGTGTACCTAATCTGTGCCACTGATCAACCTATTTCTTACCTAGTAGCATATTATTATGATGATTATGACTCTGTAATATAGTTTGAGATATGGTACTGCTAGATAGGCCTCATTCCTTCCCACTTTCTTTCATTAATTCCCTTGATATTTATTCTTGACCTTTTGTTCCTCTAGATGAATTTCATTTTTTCTAGTTCTATAAAGTAATTCTTTGGTAGTTTGTTTGGTGTGACTGAATAAGTAGATTTAGGTATTTTCATTTTCATTATATTGGCTTGGTCTACGAGCAATTAATATTTCTCCGATTATTTAGATCTGTCTTTATTTGTGTAAAGTGTTTTTATAATTGTATTCATATGGTTCCTGCATATATCTTGACAGGTAGATTCTCAAGTATTTTGTGTTATCTATAGTAATTTTAAGCAGAATTTCTCTTTCTATCTCTTCCTATTGGATTTTATTGGTAATATGTAAAAATGCTGATGATTTGTATGGGTTTATTTTATATATTGAAATTTTGATGAAATTTAGATTAGTTTTTTAGTTGACTCTCTAGGGTTCTCTAACCATCTTATCCACAAAAAGTTTTTTGCTACCTTTGCTTATGCTCAATTTCTTTTTTCCTTTCTTCTTGCTATAACTAAACTTCCTAGCACTATATTGAATAGTAATGGTGATAATGGAAATTCTTACTTTACCCCTGATCTAGTTTACCTTCATTATACATAAGGCTGGCTCTTGGTTTTAGATATACTACTTGTCATATTAAAGAAAGTTATATTTATTTCCAAGCTTTCTACTGTTTGGTAATGGGAATAGGTGTTATATCTTGTCAAAAGGTATTTTTTTTTCTGCTTCTACTGATATTTTGTTATTAATATGATCAATTATGTTTATAGTTTACCTAATATTGAACCGGCCCTCCATTCCTGTATAAATCCAGTCTGGTTATAGTATACAATCTTTGTTGTTATTTTATTTAAAACTTTTATAGCAATATTCATTAGAGGTACAGTTCTGCAGGGTTTTTTGTTTTTGTTTTCTGTTTTGACTCCCTGGTTTAGGTATCAACTATATTTATGTCAAAGCATCCGGCAGGACTATTTCATTTCCTATTTTTTTCAAACCTTTCATATAGAATTGGAATTAGTTTTTTTTTTAATCAAGTTGGTGAAATACTTATCTTTTTTTTTAACAGCTCAGTTTTATTTATTCATTAGGGGTCTTTTTTAATTTCAATTTTGTTACTCTTCTTTGATTTTCAAGATTTTTATTTTGGTGCTTAATTTTTTTTTAATGTGCGGTTTTCTAGGTTTGTTTTAGTTGCCCAGTTCAATTATCTTCTCTTTCTGTTATTGATGAAAATATTTAGAGATAAATTTTACTCTAAGTACTGTTTTGGTTAAATCCCCAAAATTTTGGTTTGTCTCGTTGTTGTCATTATTGCTAATGAAATTATTGTTCCAATTATTTTTCCGTTGACCTGCCCATTCTTTAGGATTGTTAGTTTCCAATTAATTTTGAATCTTTGCTTAAAAAAACCCTTTATTGAATATATTTTTATTGTATTATAGCCCTTAAAAGATGCATTTAATATTTTTGTTTTCTGCATGTATGAGGTTTTAATGCCCTAATAATTGGTCATTTTTTGTGAAGACACCATTCACAAGAATACTTCTATCTATTCCCATTCAACATTCTCCAGAGGTCTATTGCACCTAAATTTTCGAAAATTCTATTCAGTTTCTGCATTTCTTTTTTGGTTAACTTTATCTATATATGACAGAGGTAAGGTGAGATCCTCTCACAATTATAGTTTTACTGCTTATATATATACACGCTATAACTCATTTTAGTTTTTCCTGGAAGAATTTAGATGCCATGCTATTTGGAGTATGTATGTGTATACATAGATGTACATATACATGTTTAGTATTGATAATAATCTACTGTCTATGGTATCTCAGCAAAATGTAGTTTTCCTTTTTATCTCTTTTAATTGGGTCTATTTTTGCTGTAGTTTTGTCTGAGATCATGATTGCTACCTCTGCCTTTTTTACTTCAGCTGAAGCATAATAGATTCTGCTCCAATCCTTTATTTTAATTCTGGACCTATTTTTCTCTTTTCAAGTATGTTTTTGTAAATAAAATACTGTTGGATTCTGGTTTCTAATCCATTTTGCTATTCTCCTATGGGTGAGTTCATCTCATTCATGTTCACAGTTATAATTGTTAATTGTGTATTTCCCTCCATTCTATTCTCTTCTATTTTTCTTTCTCTGTCTCCTGTCCCTTTTTAAAGATTTTGTTTTGCTTCTAATGACTTTTGATCCACCCTCCCTATTTTTCCCTCTTTTCCCTTAAATACTTTCCCTTTTATTTCCCTGTTGGGTGAAATGTATTTCTGTATCCAACTGTGTGTTGGTAAGATAAAATGAAGACCATGTACAAAATGCAGTTAATTTAGTGTGAGAATCAGAAGGATCAATTAGATTCTTTCTTATGAATACTGACTCCATCTTGTGCTGCCACATATATTCTCCTCCATTTTGTTGTTTTTCAATTATTCACCCATGAGAAACTATATCTATCTATCTATCTATCTATCTATATATATATATGTCATTTATTTATATATATACAGATGGATGTAATTAAACAACATCTTGGGGCAGCTAGGTAGTGCAGTGAGTAGAGCATCAGCCCTGGAGTCAGGAGGACCTGAGTTCAAATCCAGCTTCAGACACATAACACTCACTAGCAAGTCATTTAACCCCAATTGCTTCACCAAAAAAAAAAAAAAAGACCATCTCTTCATTTTATGAATACAGGACTCCCAAACCTACTTATTCCAACTGGACTGAAACTTACTCTTTCCCTTACCAACTTGGAAAGCCCCTAAACTTTCCTCCAATTAGAAATTAGATTACCTAATTTTGTATCTTGGTTAATTATTTTGTTATAATAGGACTTTTTTGATTAATTGGTTTTTGTGTATAAAAATCTGCTTTACTCTGCATTTGGGGTCTTTGGACTAACTGGGGAGCCTACTGACCCATTCTTTCTGAATGCCTAGACAATAAATGATCTATGCTCAGATTGTTTTCATAGCTATTATTAATTATTCATTAGAGTGTTCTCTCCTCTAACCAGCACAGATAAGAGAGAGATTCAAGAGCTGCCTGTTCTCCCTCATTCCTTCCTTTTTGTTTGCATAGACTTCTACACCCCAATTATGTCAGAGAATTTTCTCCGTTCTTCCCTCTTCCCAATGTGTTCTTCCATTCTCTTCCCACCTCCAGTGGGTTCATTTTCCCCTCCCTTTCCATTCTTCTCTTAATATCATCAAAGCATAATCAAACTACTCTCAAGGCCTCTATCTAATTAAATTCTATTACCTCTAATGATGACAGAATCCTGTGGGAATACATGTATCACCACTTCATATAAGAATGTAAACCGTTGATCTTTGTTTAGTCTCATGTGAGTGTTCATGTTTGTTTTTTTTTTTTTGCTTCTCTTGACTTCAGTGTTTGTATACCAAAGTTTCTATACAGCTCTGGTCTTTTCATCAGGAATTCTTGGAAGTCTTCTATTTCATCAGAGGTCCATTTTATCCTGTGTAGGATAATACTCAGTTTTGCTGGGTAAGTTATTCTTGGCTTTTAAGTGTAGATATTTTTGCCTTCTGAAATATTACATTCTAAACTGCTGCCTTATAATAGTGGCTGCTAAATTTTGTGTGATAATGACTGTGACTCCTCAATACTTGAGTTCCTTTTTTTCTGGCTGCCTACAGTATTCTTACTTTGAACTGGAAGCTTTGTAGTTTGGTTATAATATTCCTGAGAGGTTTTAGTTTAATGTTTCTTTTAGGAAGTGACTGGTAGAATCTTTCTATTTCCATTTTGCCCTCTGGCTCTAAGAGATCTGGGTAGTTTTTAAAAAATAATTTCTTGAAATATGATATCTAGGCTCTTCTTTTGGTCATGACTTTCAGGTAGTCCAGTGATTCTTAAATGACTCTTAATCTATTTTCCAGGTTAATTGTTTTTGGTATGACATATCTTACATTTTCTTTTTTTTAGTCTTTTGACTTTGTTTTAACATTTTCTGTTGTTTCATGGCATCATTAGCTTTTATGTAATCAATTCTAATTTTCAGGGAGTTATTTTCTTTGGCAAAGTTTTGTACTTTTTTTTCCAAAGTGTTAATTCTCTTTCCATATCTTCCTTCTATAGCTCTCATTTCATTTCTCATTTTTTGTCTACCATTCTCATTTGGTTTTTAAGAACATTTTTAAACTTAAAAAAAAACTCTTGCTTCATCTGTTCTAGGATTTTTGATTGGACTCTGGCCTACACTGAGTTTTTCTTTGAGACTTTGTGGATATTTTGGAGTCATTCTCTTCTAGATTTGTATCCAATTCTTTGCTATCACGAAAGTGTTGCTATTAATATTTTGATATATATGGAAATTTTCTAATCAATAGATTCTTGAGGTATAAGCTTAGTAATGCAATCTCTGGGTCAAAGGGTATTTATATAACTCCAAATTGTTTTCCAAAATGGTTGTATCAATTTATAGCTCCACTAACAATGCATTAGCATACTTATCATTCCACAACCTCTCTAACGTTGTTATTTTTTTGGGGGGGGGGTAATCTTTGTCAATTTGCAGGGTGTGAGGTAAAACCTCAGGGTTTTGATTTGCATTTCTCTTATTATGAGTGATTTGGATCTTTCTTTCATGTAGATGTTAATACTTTGCAATTCTTCTTTTGAGAACTGTCCATATCCTTTGACCACTTAACTACTGAGGAATGGCTATGTATGTGTTTCTATGTATAGTTATCCCTTCCTCATTACAAGTATTAGGGGCACTGTGCCCCCAGGATGTGGAAAATCTGGGTGAAAGACTTTGGCCCTCCTTTTGTAGCAGAGAAGTTTGAATTATTATGGTATTAAGACATAAAATATGTTGATATTATACAATACTATACATATATTTTATTCATTTCTGAGTTTCTAAACTTTTTCTGTGTTGTCAACTGGCCTTTGTATGTCATCTGCAGCTTCCACAAAACTCCCAAAACATTTCCATTTAATTTCTTATGCCAACCTATGATATATCAAAACTGCAATAGGGAAAGTTGTAATATGGAAGGGATAACTCTGTGTGTGTGTGTGTGTTTATATATCTTGGATACCAACTCCTTATCGGAGAAATGTGATCCAAAGACTCTCCACTATTCTCCACCCCCATCAACCACTTCCCTTCTTATCCTAGGTATTTATTAATTTTGTCTGTGCAGAAGTCTTTCAGTTTCATTTAATCAAAATTATCTATTTTATTCTTTGTAATTGCCTCTGTCCCTTGTTTGGTTATCCATAGCTATGAGATACACATAATCTACTTCTAATTTTCTTTTAATAAGTAGGTAGTCCATTTAGAATATATTATAGAGGGGCAGCTACATGGCGCAGTGGATAGAGCATCAGCCCTGAAGTCAGGAGGACTTGAGTTCAAATCCAGCCTCAGACCAAACACTTGACACTTGCTAGCTGTGTGACCCTGGGCCAGTCACTTAACTCCAATTGCCTAAAAATATATATATATGTATATTGTAGAATATGGTGTAAGGTGTTGGTCTAAGCCTAATTCCTACCAGACTACTTTCCATTTTCCTAGCATTTTTAATCAAATAGATTCCCATAGGTTCCCGAAGTGGATGACACTGCCCCATGGGGGACACTGGAACAATCCAGGGTGGGTGGCAGTAGCCTCACATGCAATGGCAGGGGGAAGGTGTTGAATAAAAATAAGGGGGCAGTGGAAGCATAAGGAAAGAAGATAAGAAAATTTGGAAAAACTGTACATGTTTCATCTGTTGTGTGACAGAGTTAAAGTCATAGTGATTACATTATTTTCCAAAAAAACACACAAAATGCAAATTATAACTGATCAGTAGTCAAGTCAGTCAACAGGTCTTAACAAGCAAGTGTTGGTAGACGAGCATGTCATGCATTGTCAGGAGGTCCAGCATGCCCTCGGCAGGAATATGTGCCTGTGATGACTTGTTTACAAAAGAATACTATATGGTTGCATGATGCAATATTGTGTCATCAAAATTTCAATGCATGAAGAAAACCACAAATTTAAAATAAATTATTAAATTTAAGATGCATCATTTAAAAAAAAAATCTTTTTTTTAAATGATGCAAATTTTTAAAAAAACATTAAAGGGTTAAAGAAAGTAGATTTCCAGGGGGGCACTGAGTAATTTTTTTTTTAAAAGGGGTCAAATAAGTTTGGGAATGTCTAAAATAGAGTGTTGTTTCCTAGTCAATTTATGTCTTCCACTTTATTGATCACTGGGTTATCTAGTTCTGTTGTTTCTGATTCTCCCTTGTTTAGTCTGTTCCATTGATTTACCTCTCTATTTTTTTATAACCAATGTGAGATGGTTTTGATGACTGATGCTTTATGACACATTTTGAAGTCAGGAAGTGCTAGTCCCCCTTTGTCTCCACTTCTTTTCATTATTTCCCTTAATATTCTAGCTCTTTTGTTTTAACAAATGAATTTTGTTATTTTATCAGTCTGGTACATTTTCTAGACCTTTGTGGAAGACATCTGATAGAGGATCAGAGCTTCACTTCCTCCTGCTACCCCGCCATTTTTGAGCCTGAGTTTCTTTTTCCAGGAAATTTGACAAATTATTTTATAACCCACTGCTCACTGAAAGGATTTCTAGACTTAACTTGCTCTTCTCCTTATAGCAACTTTGATTGACACTGTTAACGTTCTCTAGGAGACTTTTATGATTAGTACAGATGTCCATTTTACCATCTGTCCCCATTTTTTGGTGTCAATAACTAGGTAAAGTTAGAGTTTTAAATTGTATACCATCTTTTTCTCATTTTTGTGTTAATTTCTAATGCATATTTTTTATTAATTTATTTATAGTTTAACATTGACTTCCATAAGCTTTTGAGTTTTAAATTTTCTCCCCTTCCCTTCCCACCTCCCTCCCCAAGAAGACATGCAATCTGATATAGGCTCTACATATATTCCTATTAAATTTTATGTTAGTTTCTTCTAGTTTTATATTAATTTTGATCTTTGTTCTAATAATTTAATTTGCCTATACACAGACAGCTAATTCAGAAATGAATCTCTCATCAGTAATGAGTCTTTTCCTGCCTCTTTGGATATAATAATCAAAAAAGATATAATCAATTCCATTTTTTGGTGATCTAGGAGTATGCTCTCTAACATCTTCCTCTTCTTTTCTTTAATAAAATATTCTTGATATACAGGTGTGAGGCTTCTGTATAGTCAACAGGACTATAACCTCTTTTATTTCTTACTTCTAAACCATATTTTCTGGCAATTTTTTTTTTTGCCATCCATTCATTTACATTGAAGTCACAGAATATTAAGGTAAATGTTGATTTAATTTGGAGGATCTTACTCAGTTCTTCACAGAATTCTCTCTACCTCCTTATCCACTTTCAGCGATGTTGGTTTATAAACTACAATTATGTTTGTGATAGTCTTTTTGCAAATACTTATTATGAGTCATGGGGTCTATGGGATGCTTAGGGAGAACTAGCACCTCTAGTATGAGGGCTTGCTGAGCCCTTTCCAGGGCTGATAATCCACCTTTGTTGTCCATCTGTCATTCAGCTCTTACCTCTGACTCCAAGAAGCTGTAGCATGTGCAGTGGCCACACCCCAGTAAAACAATCTTGGCAGGCAGGCTAACCCAGGTTGAGGGTAACCAACAGGCCTTAAATGTGTGAGTTAGGGGGATGTCTACCCTAAGCATGTGATGAGAACAATTCCATAGAGGTAGGTGAAGCAGGCTCTGTGGAGCACTTAGAGCTTGGTCAGACATTGAAGACACCAAGGTCATCCACTGCATTGTGGGCCATTGCCAACCATCTTGACTTTTGTCTTGCCATCAGACTTTGAAGACTCTGGAAGACAGAGTGAGGCTAATGACTTTGTGCAACTCTGCCTCACAAATCCAATTCATGCTCGGGTAAAGACTGGTGATGACCTCATGATGTCATTGGTCTTCTTTAAAAATGAAGGACAGACAACAACTATGAATCGTGCAATATGAGGTGTAAAATGATGGCTGAACCAATAGTTCTTGTTGCCTTGATTCACATGACAAAATCAATTCTGCCAAGTCTTTATTCACCTCGCAGAGAGGCTTAAATGACAAGCTAAGTTTATATTTTATCCTAGAAGTAATAGGGAGCCACTGATATATTTTGAGCAGGGGCAGGACACAGACTTGTGCTTTATGAAGATTATTTTGACAGATTGGAAAGTGGAGACTGAGAAATAGAGACCAATTTGGAGGATATTACATTACAATAGCCCAGACAAGGGGCAGCTAGGTGGTATAGTGGATAGAGCATGGGCCCTGGAGTCAGGAGGACTCAAGTTCAAATATGATCTCAGACACTTGACACTTACTAGTTGTGTGACCCTGGGCAAGTCACTTAACCCCACTGCCCAGCAAAAAACAAAAACAAAAAACCAATAGCCCAGACAAGAGAGTATAGGAAAAAATAGGACTGATTGGTGGGGGGTGGAGAGGGGATAAGGGAGGGAGAAGAGCCAAGGACTGCAAGCCTGCATGACTGGAAAGCCTATGGAGGCTCTTATAAAATTATGGAAGTTGGGAGGGGAGAATAGATTGGAAGAGAAAACACTGATAATAAGTTCCATTTTAGACATGCCAGAATAGTTATCTAGTTGGCAGCTGACTATATTATTGGAGTGAAATAGAGATCTTAGGGGCAGTTATATAGACTTAGGAGTCATCTACACAGAGATAATAATCAAATAATCAAATACGATAAACATTGTTAGTATATAGGATCAATAAAGTCAATCACTGCATAATAAAAAGAGGAAAATAAAACAGAATAAAATGATCATAACTTGGTAGTAAAAGACAATAATAAACATGCCCTCCTCCATAAAAAAGAAAAAACCCAATCATTCAATTGTCAATTTCCTCACTCTACTTATATCCTCCACACAGATATCTATCCCACGTAACATCTCATCATTATCATTAGTATCATTTTCATTAGTTCTCTCATTGCCAATAATTTGGCCAAGTTTTAGTTTCGAGCATATGAGCTTATTACCAGAATCACATCCTTCAAGAACCTTCACAATCAAAATGGCACAGTGAATCTTAACTCTGCCAACCACAAAGGTGGAATAACAGTTCCCTCAGGACACTCAAATGTATCTATGATCTCATCGATTTGGGAGTTCCCTCCAACCACATAGATGATAACTCAATCATGCCTGACCACCTTGTGTGACTCTTATCTGTGTCTTCCCAAAAGTTTAACATGGGCTGTTCAGTCAACGTGGTAGAGGCCTTCTTCACTTTTCCTAGACATCATGATGGTACCAGTAGAGCACTCTGGCCATCTACCTGTTACCTCTTGCTTTCACCAGGTGACCAGAGCATCATCTTTCAGTCATATAATTCCTTGATGACATCCTTTACTCCTGTTTCTCATAGTTCCTTGTTGGTTATGTGTGGCTGCTTGTTCACATCCACCATGCACCTTTCTATTGCCTTCTGTGGGATGTTCATCTTTTGTTCTTCAGATACATTGGTGTTCTGGGTCTTCTTGCCATAAAGCAACACTTGTAAAATGTTTGTACTGAAAATGGACTTTGGCTGTTACAGGAAGTATTGGTGATGGTGGTGGTGATGTCAATAAAAGTGCTATGTAATTTACCAAAAACAATTCCACCTGCCTTTGCCCTCCATTTCAACTCTGGGCCCAAATTCATTGTCCATTGTCTGTCTTAGATATACATATTGTTAGTGTGTCCATTCAGATATATGTTAGTGATCACATGTCTTTTCCAGAAAGTTCTACAATGTGTTAGGGCTTGATGCCATTAACACAATGTCATCCACAACCAAGAACACATGGAGGAGCCACATGGTAAACATGTGAATGATTTCTTTCATTCAGAGTTCCACTATACCTCTTAACATATTTCTTTTTCCCTCCACTCAAGTGACCACTACTCCAGGACCTTGTTACTTCTCACCTAGACTGTTTGTAATAACCCCCTGCCTCTAGTCAATAGATTATGATTAGAGAAGGGAATTTCAGAGTTCATGAACATTGAGATCATACATCTGTGAGTGATGGAATATGCTAGGGAATCACAAATACATTCTTCAACTGACTTCAGCAATAGGGACTTTGGGCAAGTCATTCAATAGCCTTGGGCCTCAGTTTTCTCATCTGTAAATGAAGGAGATGGTCTGAATGGCCTCTGAGGATCTTCCAATTCTAAATCTGTGATCCTATTAAATGATTTGTTCTCATTTTCCAGTGGTTTTGCTCATAAGTTTCTTGTGCCTGAATACCTGAAATGTCCCGCTTCTCTCTGCCTTCATCACTACCTGCTCAAATCCCATCTGTTTTCCAGGCCTATCTTTAATTTAACAAACACTTATTAAGTGACTGTTGGGGCAGCTAGGTGGCCAAAGTGTATAGAGTACCAAGCTTGGAATCAGGAAGACTCATCTAGCCTCAGACACTTACTAGCTATGTGACCCTGGGTAAGTCACTTAACTTTGTTCCCTCAGTTTCCTCATATGAAAAATGAACTGGAGAAGGAAATGGCAAACCAGTCCAGTATCTTTGCCAAGAAAACCCCAAATGGGGTCATGAAGAGTCAGAATAACTGAAAAACAACTGAACAACAAAATTAAGTGACTGTGCCAGGCACACAAAGACAGAAGCAAGTTTAATTTAAATGTTTTCTTCTGTGTAAACCTTGCCTTTTCTTTCCCACTCCTGTATTCAACAGTGATCTGCTGATTTAACAGATTTACCTCAGATAATCAACATTCTAAACAACTGTTTGTATAAGAGGTTTTGCAAAGCCACATAGAGGTGAACTGTGTGCTTACATAAGTAAGCAGGGCATAGCCTATTCCTCTGAATTCTCCTAATTCTTTTCTTAAACTTTTTAAATATTCACTTACACTATTTAATATCATAATTATTTGTGTAGGTCTAATTTTCTAGATTTTAAATTCATCAAGGGCAAGGACCTTGGTGTTGCCTTCAACACTTGGAATCCAACACATGATTATTAAATACCTACCGTGTAAGGCAGTGTGTTAGGGATACAAAATTTTGGGTACAAAATTTTTTAAAAATAGCTGTTGTTCTCAAGGGGTTTGAATTCCTCTAGGGGAATGTGCAGGTACATAGATAAGTATAACATCTTGTCCTTTCCTTCCTTTCCTTCCATTTTGCTGTGTTATCTTCCCGACTGATCTCCAACAGCTCTGTTGGGAGTGTGAATAAGAGGAGAAGCAGATAACTAACCATCAACACACACAGAGCATCTCTTGCTTGGTCTTTCACAGTAGTGAACAGTCCTTCTTCCTTCCTCTCTCTAGATAAAATCAGGTAGCATGAATAAGCATCCTATGTTCTACCCTGTACCATCCCATACTGTTTGTCTTTTGCCAAATTGTCTGTTGTAACCTGTCCTATTTTTTCTAAATATTTTGAAATTATGAATCTCTCAGAACAGGATTTTAAAACATAATTTTGCCCCCTCCCCTCATATAAGTAACCAAACATTTGCTGAGCACTTACTATGCATTCAGCACTAGAGGGAATAAAGGGAAATCATTAGACATAACTCAGATCCATGCCTACTGGGAAAATGAACCGGATCTAATATTCTACTCTACCGGCTTACATTAGCCAAACCTCAGCATTAGGAAACTGTTTTATTCTGACTTTTGAAAAGAAGCAAAAGAGGTTACTTCTAGAATGGAGAAAGTAGGAGCATTGTTCTTTTTGCAGGGACAGAGAAATCTTGGTAGGATTAAAAAAATAATCATTATCAGCCCTGGTTTTTTAACATTCCAGAATATCTCCAGGTCATCAAAGTCTCAAAAAATTATCAGAATAAAAGATTTTAAATGGAGCCAGCCTTGAAGTTCAGACTTCAAGTACTGCCTTGACTCATACTCACTGAGTGACAAAGGGGAAACCTCTTAACTTCTTGAAAAGTTGCCCCACGCAACTCCAAGACTGTAAATTATAGATACTTGTAGATCTGTAAGAGGGTGAGGAAATTCTCAGAGCCTTAAAATCATTGATCCAATACACACATAATCTCCTCAACTCAATTTAATTATTAACAATAAAGAAAAACACTCAATAGAACACACTATTCAACAAGGGAGTCCAGAACACCAAACCCTGGGAATCACAAACTTTTACAGGTTCAGAAGAGTTCCACTGGCCTTCGGTAAGGTGCAAAGGTTAACAGATTTTGCATTTGCTCTACCCGCACTTAAACAGGGGCTCTTCAGGTAGTAGTTATTTGTGGAACTTGGGAGGCATCACATAATTCTAAAACTTGCCTGACCCTTTGAGGTGAGACTGGATTTGTGAAATTTCAGAAAACCAGGGTCCTCTGGTCTCATCTAGTCTTTTCCAGGTATATTTGGACCCATAGGAGACAGTCAATTGAGAAGAGATTGTTGCCCTTACCCTCTGTTCCTACTCGAACATGAGCTTTTATCACTTCCTCAGCACTCAATCGGTGGGACCATCTGCTGGGGGAATATTGCTTCTCCAGGTCCTATGGGACACAGAGGCTCAAGATTTCTGAGTTGAAAGACATCTCAAAAGCCAACTAGCCCAACCCATACCTGAAGGTACTCCTTCCCCACCCATCTCCCTCCAACAAATTAGACAAATGATCAGTCAGCTTTTGCTTTTGACTTAAACTAGGAAGAAAGCAACCTATTTCCTTCCCTTTTGAACAGCTTTAATCATTAGGAAGTTTTCTTCACCTAAACTTATCTCTTTATAAATTCCTTCCACCCATTAATGCTGGTGAAAAATAGTAACAAGGTAATAATTAAATAGTTATAGTGGACATTTACATAGCACAGTGAGCATTTTACATACATTATTTCATTTAGACCTCACACAATGGCAGTGATAGGGATGTGGGAATTCCCTAACTCCTGAGGCAACATATTCCAAAATAATTCAAATTGTGAGGATTTTTTTTCTTCTTATCAAACAGAAATTTACATTACTCAAACTTCTATTCAGGGCTACTAGTTCTTCCTTCTGGAGCCAAGTCTATTTTTTTCTTCCACATGACAGCCCTCCAAATACTTGAAGACAATGATGATGTCCCTCCTAAATCTCTTCTTCAGGCTAAATATTACTAGCTGCTTCAAACTGATTTTCATATGGCATGATCATATTGGCCAGTATTTCATATTAGTCCTTTACCAGTCTGGTAGCCCTCCTCTGGAAACTCCAGCTTCTTATCCTTGCTCCTAAAATGTGATATCTAGAACTCAGCATAATAGTTCAGATGTGGTCTGACCAGGGCAGAGTACAGGACAGTTGTCTCCCTCATTCTGGACGCTATGGCTCCCACAAGGAAGCCTAAGTTTATGTTAGCTTTTTGGGGGTGAGGGCAGAGGAGGGGGAGGGGTAGAAGAGCTTCCACGTCACACAGATTAACTGGATTAAGTCTGTAGTCCTTTAAAAAAAAAGGTTCCTCCCCCCCTCTACTATCAAGCTACTCTCCCTACTTTCAATATAGTGAAGTTAATCTTTTGAAGACAAATGTGGAACTTTACAGTTATCCCTAATTAAGTTAAATCCTATTAGAACTAGTTGGCCCAACCTTTTAGCCTATCCAGGTCTTTTTTGCATACTGAATCAGTCAACATAAGAGAACTTTCTCTCCCAGCTGGGGGCCATCTGCAAATTTTGTTCAATATCATTTATGCTTTCGTGCGAATCCAGGCCGAGATAACAAATGATCTTGGCGGAGAGAGCATGGAAAGTACGGGAAATCTCCAATTCACCACCTTTCTGTAGCTTCGCCGAGTCCCCTCAGCCCCAGGCGTCCCGGGACTCCTTCCTTCCAGTCATCCCTGCTCAGTAAAGTATCCCCTACCTCCTTGGACAGAGCCTTCCAGGGCGAGTCTCGCGGGCTCCGCTGCAGGACAGCCATGGCTTTGCTGACCGTCAGGCTGGGATCGGCCCACAGCTCCAGGGTTTTAACATCTCCGGGAAAAGGGCGGAGACTCCGATCGCCGGCGGCGCGCCAAGCCGGAGAGAGTAGCCAGCTTCCAGATTGACAACCCCAGAGGCGCGGGAGGGGCTGAGGGGGAGCAAGGGCGGTGAAATAGACAGGAGGAGAGAAGAAAGGCGGGGCATGAGACTCAGTCGAATCTCCGGCCCGCCCCTAACTCGGCGGGATTAGGCCGGCGCCGGGCGCGAGAGCTCCCTATTGGCTGCCGAGTCCAGGTTAAAGGCAGTCTGCGCGGGAACCATACCGCAGGAGTACAGGCCAGCTGACCCGGTGCCTGCTTCTCTGTTCACTCCGGACTCAGGATGAGCTGCATTAACTTGGCCACCGTGCTGCCCGGCTCCCCCAGCAAGATCCGGGGGCAGATCCAGGTGAAGGGGGCCGGGGTGGGATTAAGCAGGGCCAGCTGTTGTTCCCAGGCTGGGTGCTAGATTCAGGGAATACCGAGGGCGTTGGGCTGAAAGATGCGATCCTCACGGTGGAAGGACTAATGCCATTTCTTATTTCCTCTGCAGGTGATCTTGGGGCCCATGTTCTCCGGGAAAAGGTAATCTCAACATGGGAAGGGGCAGAATGGGATTGGGAATTGAGGCAGCAAAAGGGAGGCCTTCAGAAGGCTGTGGGGAAGTTGGCCAATGATTCAGTACTTATGACTAAGCTTTAAAGACAAAAATGAAACAGTTCCTGCCCTCCAAGAGGGAGACGACATGTATACACATATTTGCATGGGCAAAATACATAATAGGTAAATTGAGGGAAGAGGCACTAGCAGCTGTGGAGATAGGAAAGGCTCGTTGGAGGTGGCATTTGAGCTGAGTTTTGAAGGAAACTGGGGGATTCTCAAATGTGAAGAAGTGCAGTACAAGATTGTGCACAGAGAAAGGATTGGAATGTCTACTGTGAAGAGCAGGATAGTGAGGGAAGGAGAATAATGGATGCTAAGCCTAGAAAGGCTAAGTTGGAGCCACATTGTTTCATTCATGAATGAACAAAAAAAAAAACATTTATCATGTGCAAACACTGAGCTGAGCCTTAGGGATGCAAAAGGGCTGTTCTCAAGGAGTTCACATAATTGCGGGAGAAAACACGTATAAAGGGCTTTAAACGCTAAACAGAGGAGTTTAAATTTTTGTATTTGATGTAGAGGTAATAGGGAGCCAGCCACTGGAGTTTACTGAGCAGGTAAGTGAGAGAGAGACCTTCGAAGATACAGAAACTCCTCCTTTCAACCCCACTCCTAAGAGCTCACCTTGGAGGGGCCTTGAGCTTTAATGCTCCTTTGCCCTATGAAACAGACATCTGAACACCCACCTGACAAGCTCTCTGACAGCTCACTTTGCCAATTAGAGTCTCCTTTTCCTCTCTGTAACCTGTTTTCTTTCCTTCCTATGTGAAATATAGAACATCTTTTTTCTTGAAAACTAAAGAAGTAGCCAAAAACCCCAGGATGAATATTTTCTGTGCTAGTTCTGTTATTTATGACCCACATGACCTTGACCAAGTCATTTCACCTGTGGTGGAGGAGCTCAGTTTCCTAACCAGTAAAATAATGGGGTTGGACTAGATGGTCTCTGAAGTCCTTTCCAACTCTAAATTTACACCTCTCTGGGCCTCGATGCAGAAAGGGGAGCTGGTACATCACCCTTATTCTCTCCAATCTAAGGAAGAGGTTGATTGATGTTCAGACCTGTCTGACTCTTCATGACCCTATTTGGGATTTTCTTGGCAAAGGTAATGGAGTGGTTTGACATTTCCTTCTCCAGCTCATTTTACAGACGAGAAAACTGAGGCAAACAAGGTAAAGGGACTTGCCCAGGGTCACACAGCTACAAGTGTCTGAGGCTGTATTTGAACTCCAGTCTTCCTGGCTCTGGGCCCAGCTCTCTGAAGTAGCCTTCCCTTTTGCCAAGTGCAGTCCCTCTACTTATGCCTTCCATCCTATTCTTGCCCTTCCCTAAGAACTTGTCCTTTAGTTATTCTGCCTTGGATCTCTCTATTCTCTCCTTATCTACTGATTCCTTCCCAGCTTCTAATGAGCATGCCCAGCTCTCCCCTTTTCTTTAAGAAAACAAAAGCAAAAACAAAACTGCAACTCTTTACTTGTTTCTCTCATTCACTCAAGCTATCATCCAATGACTCTTCTGCCTTTCACTGCTTCTGCTTCCCTGCTGCACACTCACTTAACCCCTTAAACTCTTGGCATCCAACCCTACCAGTGGCCTAAAGCTGCTTTCCCTTTGGATCTCTTACAGGTAAATCTGATGGCTATTTCTCAGTTCAAATCCCATTTCTCACACTTATCCACTTGATCTCTGCAGTTTTTTTGTACACTTACTACCCCTCACCCCTTCCTGGGCATGCTTTTCTTCCACGACACTGCTCTCCTGGTTTTCCTTCTACCAATATTCCTTTTAAGTCTTCTTTGCTGGATGAGCATCTATCTTTTCCCCTCCTAAGAATGAGTTTATCCTAGGTCCTTTCCTGCACTGTCCTCACTTTTTTCCCTTCATCCTTGACTCTTAACTCTCCTTGACAGCCCTCCCTCCTCCAGTAATTTACCAAGTCTTGTCAGTTTTACTTCCATGACATCTCTTGCATCCCTCCTCTTCTTCTCTACACTCACTGCCAACATCCTAATTCAGTCCCTCATCACTCCTCTTGTAATCATCACCTAGACTCGTGTAATAGCCTATTAGTTGGTCTCTCTGTTTCTTATCTCTTTTCTATTCTGTTTTTCACATAGCTTCCAAAATGATCTTCCTAAGGGATGGGTCGAGTCATATCATTATCCAACTCAAAAAATCATCAGTTATTCACTACTGCCAATGTGGCAAGACACAAAGTGTTTTAGCCTGGCACTTAAAGGCCTACATGATCTAGCCCCAACTTTCATTTCCAGACTCTTCATATTATTTCCTTTGATGTACATTCCAGCTAAACTGGATTTACTAGCTGTTCCCCAAACCTAACTATCCATCTACCATCTCCTTGCCTTTGCACTCCATACCTGGGATGTGTGTAGTCATCACATTTACATCTTAGAATCCTTTTTTTCTTTCAAAGCTTAGCTCAAATGCCATTTTCCTGGTAAGTCAATTTGTTGATGTTCTCATTACCTTATGGGTACTTAATCTACATGTTATAGAATGCACACTCCTTTGATGAGAATTCATTCTGTGTGAGTAGATTAACACTGACAAGGAGAACCACTCTTTAGGAGTGTTTCTCTTATCGTGTCATATAAATAGCCTTCTCTCCATGCCTTAGTTTAATGTTTTATTTCACTAGGTTTTTGTCTTGCATGATGTGCTCAGCTCAGATTGTGTAATTCCCCGGGTGGAAGGGGTGCACATGAGGTGTTTGGGGTCACTTGGCGCTGACTGTTGTGCCTTCCTCCCTGTGCTGGGGAACCACTTTGGCTTTTGTAGCACAGAGCTCATGAGGAGAGTCCGGAGGTTCCAGATTGCTCAGTACAAGTGCCTCGTGATCAAGTATGCCAAAGACACTCGATATGGTAAAAGTTTCTCCACACATGACCGGTCAGTTCCTTCCTCCAATTTCATACTGGTTCCCTGATTAGAGTGAAGTCTCTATCAGAGAAATAATACTAAATGTTGCTAAGTGGCTCAGTGGTTAATTTCCATATAATCTTTAGTGGTATTTTCATAATTGGCTTTTGAGCACCTTGCTTTGATGATAAGGTCAAATCCCAAGGCCCAAGAATATTTTATTTATCAAATGTGTTTGGAATAAGTGTACCAGGGCTTGAAAATCTCTTAGTTACATGGTTGAAATAGAATTTACCTTATGTGGATGCCTGAGTCCCCTGACATTGGTTTTGTTCTTACTTGTTCCCTTTGGCATCAAGAAACCAAATGTTCTTAAGCCTGGGGGAGGGGTAGGACTAAATTTCACTAACCAGTAATATCAGTTACCTGGGGTGAAGTCTACACTGGCTATACTTCCCAAATGTGAGTTATGATGCAGGTTGCAGCTATCTATAATTTACAGTCTTGGGGACTTGGAACTGCCTAAAACTTAAGAGAGTTTAACTGACCTTCTTTGCCTATGGTCACACAACTAGAGTTAAAGGTAGAATTAATCTCAGGTCTTTTGACTCCCAGATCCAGCTATCCATTAAGTCCTCACATGCCTTCTGTATAACCCTGAATTCAAGGCTAGATGACTAATTAGCATCCAGCCTTACTTGATTCCTCAGTTCTGAGCCTGTGGATGTCTTTATATTTCTTTTTTTTGGGGGGGGGTGGGGGTGGGAAGAGCGTTCAAGAACATTGGCCTATATAGCATTACCTCCATGTTTGGCTTGTCCAGTAAGAGAACAGAGTCAAATTTTAAGAACAGAAATATGTACCACATAAGACTTGTTTTGTTATGAAATGATCATGTTTGATCCCATCCCTCATTAGACTAACAAAATCTGCTTTGTAAGAACTGCTATGAGGTGGCAGTCTATATGACAAAACTATTTCCATTCATTTTATTTTACTTTTTCATTTCAAACATTTATTAAGCACCACCTTTTTGAAGAACACTGGGAAAAGATACAAAGTTTAAGACAGACCTTTTTCCTGCCCTCATGTAACTTATAGTCTAGCATGGATATGACAACAGAAATAACTATATAAAATGCAATAATATTATTGGGTCAGTAACCTCCATTCCAGTTTTCTTTATTACAAGTTATCTTTTTCTAACAGCTGTCATCCTCACCACCCCTTATCACATAATTAATGCCATCAGTTCTCTTAATTAACAGGCCATCCCTTCAATGATATACTACCAGATAGTTCCGTCACTATTAAGTAGTCCTCTACAGAGAGATTACTCCACCCAAGTACCAATGGGAAGTAGCCACTTCATTAAGATAATACTTCGAAGTAGGGCAAACCCTGAAGGTTATAGATTTACTAAATTTTTCAAATGCCACATGACTAAGTCTTATACATTAGGTCTAGACTCTAAGCTGTCCCTTTCCTGATTACTTTGTATCCCTATTCCCCAGTTTGCCGAGTATGGTTTCAGTCAGTATCTGATTTTTAAAATGGTACCAGAAGCCAAGGCCCTCTCAAAATCCTCGTTTGGGCTTTCTGAATGATAAAAGACTGAGCTAAGGTTAATTAGGCACATCTGTGTGAATCACATTCAAATCTGATTCAGTATCTAATTAGCTATGGCAGCGACCATTAATTAGCTTTTCCTATGTGAGGAAAACTTCTCATAGTGTGTCTTGGTTTACTCAAGCATTTTCCCTCCCAAAACAGAAAATATGAGACCAAGGAAAATAAATATTATAGTGTCAACGTTTTAATTATTTTTCTTACGAAAACAAAGATGAATCTTAGAATGGGCATTTGGCCCTTTTTCTTCTTGTCTCCTTCAGTTCAAAGTTTACATCTCTTAATGGCCCGCATCTTCTCAGATCTGCAATTGGACTCAATACATTCAAGCATTAGTACGATCTTCTGTAGTAATTGTAATTTTTGAAATATATTGTTTAATGTTGTAGTTATAAGTGATAGGACTCCAATATTGGAGTCAGGCTAAGTGGTTTTAATGACCAAAAATATGTAAGCAATACAGACAGTCTCTACTTTTCCACTGTTCTGACTCATTCTGATCCTATGTCAAACATGTAAATGATAGAGACTCCTGATTGACTGAGGCTTCAGGCCAACTATGTCGGTTGTACCTTGACACCCATTCCTGGGATCCCCAATTATGGCTGAATTCAGACCCTCATCCAATTTCTGGTTCAGATTAAGAAACCCTCCTACCCAAAACTGGTATCAATGAGCAACCTCAGAGAATTTCCCTGTCACATCTGGATCTGATTAGAAATGCCTCCTCCAGGGTGGCACAGTGAATAGAGCTCTGGCCTTGGAGTCAGGAGGACCTGAGTTCAAATCCAGCCTTAGACCCTTAACACTTACTAGCTGTGTGACTCTGGGCAAGTAACTTAACCCTGATTGCCTCACCAAAAAGCAAAAACAAAAACAACAAAAAAAAAGAAATGCCTCCTCCCATATCTGGCATCAATTCCCTGTTCTCAGCTAAGTCTATCTTAAAGTTATAAAACTTTCCTGCTCAGACCCCACTGAGTATGTACTCCCATAGAAATCTTGCCACTATAAACATTTCCCTCATATGAGTGACAGGCCCTTCATGGCCCTGCCTTGCCAAATGGTGTTGAGGCACTTTGCTTTTGTCTGCTTACTCATTCTAATAAATCTTATGCTTGTACTAGTTTCCCAAGCACACTTTTCTGTCAGTCTTCAAATGTAATTCTTTGCTCTCACCTGATCCATGAGACCAAAAAAAACTTATTTCTTTGTGGTCCTGGCCTTTTTTCAGAAAATAGGCTTTAACCACCATAGCTACCCTGCTTCCTGGTAGCACCTTTTACCCTGAGCACATTGGAAGTCACTGCCCCTTTTGTATGGCATTACTTTGTGAGGCCTGCCTCATTTCCTGCTGTGGGTTTTAGGGATGTGTCATCAGCTTGAAGACAGAAAAACATCCATGAAATAGAAGTACATAGTGGCTTCTCAAGTCCTGGGCCTCATAGGAGATGACCAGAGTTGCAAGGTGTACCCTCTATCCTAAGTCAGCCTCTTTAGCCCAAAGTATCATCTTCCATTTTTAAAAAATTTAATATAATTTTTCACAATGAAAATCTATCTTTTCCATCTATTCATTTTAAATGGAATATAACGCAGTACTTCTGGATCCCTCTCAAAATTCATCCCTGTTACACCCAGATTAAAAAAGATTTTTTTTCCCCCTTTCAGATACAGGAAATAATCTTTTCCAGAAAAGGAGAAGAGGAGAAAAATCTCCAAACTCATTTATAGTACAACTCTTGTCCTGTGGATTTTTTTTCCTAATCAAGCAAACAACAACAAGCATTTATTAAGCTTCCACTGTGTCTGATATACTTTGAAATACACTGGAAATAATGAGGGGGAAAATCCCTGCCCTTTAGGGATCTACATTCTATTGGGAGAGATAGCTTGTACAGATAGAAATATATTCAAGGTATTTTTGAGGGAGCTCCAGGCTGCTGGAGGAAAAAGCCTCTAGGTAGAGGTAGTACTGAAAATAAGCCTCCAAGGAAAAAGGGATTCTAATATGTGGGAGTAAAGTAGAAGTACATTCCAGGCATGGAGATTGTCTGGGCAAAGGCCTGGAAGCTGGGGATGGGATGTGTGAGAATGCCATGTGTAAGAAACAGCAGGAAAGCCAGTTTGGCTAAAATGTAGAATGTATGAAAGAGAGTTGTGTGTAATATGCCTGGAAAGGAAAGCTGCAGCCAGATTGTGTGCATTTTATCCTAGAGGCAAGAGGGAGCCATTAGATTTTCTGGGGAGATGGGGTGGGATGGGCAGCAGGGAGTAAAAAGATCACACCTGTACTTTAGGATTATCCATTCAACAGCTGTGTGGAGGATGAATTGGAGAAGGGAAAGCCTAGAAGCAAGAGAGCCCTATTAGGAGTCTATAGCAATAATATAGGCTAAAGGGAATGAACTTGAATTAAAATGGTGGCTGGTTGAGTAAAGAGAGGGAGGTATATGAGGGCCTCAATTAGTCAGAGCAGTAAAGATCTTTGATTTAATCTAGTAGAATAATCTGGAAAAAAAGACATATCCACCAACCTCTAGATCAAAAATCAACAAGAAGTGCATGAGCAAACAAGACAGTGAGTTTGTGTGTTTTTAAGGGCAAACTAAATACAGACATTTTGCCCTTAGATACAAAGGTTGTATCCTACTGCTTACGATAGAACTGAAAGGAAACTGAGAGATCATCTAGTCCAGGGATTCTTAACCTGAGGCCCATGATTTGTTTTTTAACACTTTGATGACTGGAGTTCAATAGCTTTGGTTTCCTTTGTAATCCTATATATTTTATTTAATTTAATCTATTTAAAAACATTATTCTGAGAGAAGAGGTCCATCCAGAGGCTTTACCAGCCTGACAAAGGGGACCATGACACACAAAAAGTTAAGAATCCCTGATCAAGTCCTACTCCCTCCTTCTATGCATGAGAAAACTAAAGGCCACAGAGGGGACATATTGTTCATGACTGAACAACAAGGTTCTGAAGGGACACATGAGTCTTCTTTCCCTATTAGAATGTTAGCCTTAAATCATCATACAGCCACTCTCAATTGCTAAGATAATTAAAAAAAAAAGAAGACTTAACTAGTCCCCAACTGGGTCTCCTCACTCAGGCATTCCATGCTCCCTCAGTATAGGAATTATAATCTGTTACTAAAGAGTTTTATGTTAAATTGATTAAAAAAAAATTGGGGGGATATAACAAATGAATGCAACAAATAGATACCTTAAAAATACTTATTTTAACCATCATAAGATTTTTTTTTTGTGAGAATTCTTTTCCCTTCATGTCTCAAGGCATCAAGGTGAGTTATTGGCATAGTATAGATCTGATTTATGGGACATTCTGACTCTAGGCAAGTTCTTTATTTAGGAACTAACGTTCTTAATCTGAGGTCTATGAACTTTTTTTTTTAATATCTTGATAACTTCATTTCAAAATAATTGGCTTCCTTTGTAATTCTACATATTATATGCATCTAAAAATATTATTCTGAGTTCTGTAGGTTTCACCAAATTGCCAAAAGAATCCATGACATTTGCAAAGAAGGTTAAAAACTAGGTTCAATGCTGAACATTTACTTCTACATAATGAACAGATATCCAAAAAGTAGGAGCTTCAGTTTCGAGAAAGATGTTTTCAGTGTCTAACCCAATACTCCTAATGATGTCTTTATTTTTATAAACAAAGTAACTTTGTTATTGTCAAATACATTTCCAATATGCTCCAAAGATCCTTATTTTCTCTCAGTTTTATGCAAGTCATTTAATAGCTAAACCAACTCTGCATTTACAGAAATGCCTAAAGCACATTGCCCAAATTGTTGAAGCCATGTGTAATGGAAAGAACACCAGATTTGGAGTCAGAAGACTTGAGTCCTGCTTCAGCTACTTATTGGGGGGGGGAGGTGTGTGTTCAAGTCTTATGCCCAATTTTTTGATCTGTTCCTTCTTTTGCTTATAAAAATGTTTTAAGCTAACTTTCTTAAGAACTAATTTGGTTACATGCAATTTTGGTATGTTGTCCCATTTGTTCTGGTGCCATTAACTTTAATTGTCTATTGGTTTTTTGATTTGTTGTCTCTAGCATTTTTAATGGTTTCTTCAGGGGCTCTTTACTGAGTTATTAAATATAATTTTAATGTATTGTGATTGACAAAAGATGTGCTTAATATCACTGCTTTTCTGCATTTATTTGTTTGTAAGGTTTTTATGCCCTAATACAGGTCAATTTTTGTAAAGATGCTATGCACAGCTAAGAGATATGTATGTTCTTTTTTTGTTTCCATTCAATAATTGTCAGAAATCTATCATATCTAACTTTTCTAAAATTCTGTTTAGGTCCTTAACTTTTTTTTTTGTTATATTTATCTGTGTCAAAAATTAAAGTCCCTCACTATTGTAGTTTTACTACTTTGCTCTGTAATTCACCTGGCTTTTCTTTTAAGTATTTAGATGCTGTGCCATTCAGTGCATATGTTTATTGATTTTAATTCAATTAGTATTGATATTAATTCATTGTTTATGGTACCTTTCAGCAAAATGTAGTTTCCCTGATTATCTCTTTTAACTCAGTCTGTTTTTACTATTGCTTCATCTGAGATCATGACTGCTACCCCCTGCAGGAACATTATGGAAGCACTCCCAGCCTGCTTGCTTCGGGATGTGGCCCAGGATGCCCTGGCTGTGACTGTCATTGGCATTGATGAGGGACAGTTTGTAAGTTTATTTCAGGTTCTTCCTTCCTACTATCCCACAAACTTTTCCCATATTACTGGAAAGCCAGATTAGCCAGTAGTTGGGATTAGTTGGGGGAGAGGGAAAAGAGAGAGCCTGGTGAAGCTTTATAGAAAGGAGAACTCTAAGCATTTCCTAATATTTTAAGAGAATTGAAAACCTTTCCTTAGAATTGTTTACTAAAATCTCAGCCACTCAGCAGTACTAGCTTCCTGGTTTAGTTAGAAAGGCCATTCTTCACTTCAATGAGCAGGAATTCTTTAAATTTTATCTTGGTTTGTGCCTTAGTAGCTTTGCACATTGGAAAAAAATCACCTTTTCCCAAAAAGATATTTCATTGTCCTTCTGTCCTACCCCACTGAGTAGGAGGGATGAAAGTAATTCTCTGACCAGTATCTCATTAATCTACAAGCATTGATTTACTTATTAATTAAGCAGCAATATACCAGGCACTGTACTAGGTTTGAAATAGTTCTGTCCTCATTGCTGCCTAGAACCTGATTCTTGCTAAATACTGTTTGGCCTAATTATGCAGAATAGCTTGAAGGTTCTTTTACAATCCCTCCTCAGTACCCAAAATTGATACCCCAATGCCAATGGATGGGCAAGGAAGGAAGAAACACTTTGTATGGCAGCTACCACTTCCTCCAGATGAAAGCTCTGCACTTGAACCTGGATTTCTTTTTTGGTTAGTTGGCCATGCAAATGATCTTGGGCCTCAAAGAAATCTAGTGGTAAGCAAATTAGAAGTTTTTATTTGGTGTTGGCCAAGATCAACCTTAGGCATAGTTGTGAAAAAAGTAAAGTTTTTGATTTGGAGTCTAGGAATCTGGGTTTGAATCCCAGCTGATCTAATTAGTACCTAATTAGTCTTTGGGCAACTTTAACTCTCAAGGCTTCATTGTCCTCCTCTGTAAACTAAGGGGATTGGATTAGATGATCTTTAAAGTCTTCTTCAACTATAAATCCTATGATCCTATGTTGTAGCTTCAGGAATCCCAAATACTTCAGGAGTTAATGAGGATTCCAGAAGCAGACAGTAGATAGTGGTAGCCAGGAGGTCAGTAGAGAGCTATGGAGCTCTCTTTCTACAAGGGTAGAAAAAGAACTTATCAAGTGTAGATTACCTAGAGCAAGATGAACTAAGCCCATAGCCTAGGAATGGTGAGGGGAGGGAATCTAACAATGAGAAGGAAATAGGAAGTCCCCAAAGTAGAACAATAAAATCCAAGGAAGGGATTCTGCTTCAGGAGGTCAAAAGCACAAAGGAAGCAGCTGGCCATAGAAAGGGCCAGGGGCAAAGTTTCCATCACAGGCACTTGGTACTAGGGGCTCAAGGTAGCTATTGTAACCTTGCCCCTTCTGGTTTCTATGTCCAGACCTTATGTATCTATCTTCACTTTTCTGACTTGGGGAATGAGTCATGATTTGCAGTGACAAACATCCATTGTTGGAATGGAGTTAGTAATGTTTAATACTCCATTCACTCTGGTGATAACTGTTTCCAGGGTCAATATATCCCTGGGTATGAAACTACATGGATTCCAGTTAGGGAGAATAACCAACTAGCTCTTGCTACAGTTTAGTCTGGTACCAGTTGCTAGAAAGGCAGCTTGACCTAGTGAATAAACAGCTGTAGTTACAGTCAGGAAGACCTAGGTTCAAGTCCAATCTCTGCCATATACTGGCTGTATGAGCTTGGAGTCATTTAATCACTGTCCTGCACAACTCTAGTTTAAGGTGATTCATTGCAGAACAGTTGTGGATCTGCTTAGTAGCTTGTCTGTATTAGAAGAGGATATTTTCTCACAGGTATTCCCAACAAAGGTCTGATTAAAAACAATTGATTCCTGATACTTTATATCTTGCCAAACACCTTACATAAATTATGACCTTCGGCCCACAGGATGCATTGCATTGTTCTCCTCAACCTCTTATGGGGATTAATTGGAACTGAGCAATTCTAGTCCTAGAATTTACAGCTAGAAGAAACCTTAACTTAGAAATGACCTAGTAGTCCAATGTCTCTTTCCCTTTACAAATAAAGAAACCAAGGCCCAAAGGGTTAGTTAAGGGTCTTACTCAAGGTCACACAAGTAACTAATTAGTAGTAGAACAAGATAAGGTCTGGGGTCTTCTGATTCTACTATAATCAAGGGCTCTACTATACCAGACTCTCTCCAGACTATTTCCCCTTCTTCCTTCTTTTTCCTTACCCTGTTTCCTTCTTTCACACCCACCCTCTCCAACCACCCTGGATTTCCTTTTCTCCTCTCTTCATCACCCCCCCATGCCTCATGCCATGCTTCTTTCCTTTGTTTTTCCATTTCGTCTTCCATGATTCAGGTGGTCTGAAACCTTTCTTCCAAGTATAGGTGGGCTTGCTTTAAGTCTACATTTACAAAACTGACAAAGTGATTATTTATTTTAGATTTGATTTACCAAAACTCAGTTTGTAAGAGATGAATTCTTGCTGCATGTACAGTGAGGCACACACATATCAACAAAGTATAAAATACATTTATGAGTAGTTTATCATCTTGCTAGATAAGTTGCCACAGTGAGACCACATATTGTTCTATGTGGGACAAATACTCGAGTCCCTGCAGTCAGCAAAATGGTCTGAATCAAGTAGTTACTCAAATAGACTTGGTAAACCAAGTTGTACTGTCTTTGGTGCTTGGGGTATAAGAACAAAAATTAGCTTCTGCACTGTCTGTGGAGAATCAACATGTATACATACAAAGACTTACAGTACTTGTGTGTAACTTTACAAGTGTACAGAGTACATGTGGTTGGGAGGGAAAAAGATGTAGGAGTCCAAGTTCTATATTCTCCAACACTGGGGCTAGTCTGAAGAGCAGAACTAAAGTATTAAGTGACTTTTTTTCTTCCTCTGCTCTTCAACATTTCGATTCAAAGGCATCAATAAGAGCCTGGGGAAGCTTGCCTCCTTGGAACAGGAGCTCATCACCTCTCCATTTCTTTCCTGGGGTGTTTTTAGTTTCCGGATATTGTGGAATTCAGTGAGAACATGGCAAATGCTGGGAAAACTGTGATTGTAGCTGCACTGGATGGGACCTTTCAGAGGAAGGTAAGATTCCTAGCTATGGTCTTTAGGTAAAGGACCAATGCTTGGAAAGTGGGTCCTATGCAAAGAGACTAGTTTGCTTTTCTTATTTTTTAAATTAAAATTTTGTTACTTTTTTCACATCAATCATTTCTGGATTGATATCCCCCTCACCCCAGAGCTCAACCAGTTACCCTTCCCTTGTTACAAGACAGTTCAGCCAAACCAACTGACAAAACCTGGTGGTGTAAGCAGTGTTCTGCATCCACAGATCCCTGAGAAAAGGGGAGGTGCCTATTCTCATCCCTTCTTCCAGGCCAAAACTGATCATTATGACTACAGGGTATTCATTTGGCTTTTTTAAAACTGAATCATCATACAGCCTCAACTTTGTCAACTATCTTCTGTCTAAACTAAAACCAATCTAGAGACCATCACTGTAACAAACCTTCTCTCCTTTCTAGTTCCTTCTTGTTTGCATAGTATTTGTTTGTATTAGACCAAATTGTGCCTGCTACAGGCTAGAAAATGTTTCCCTTATCCTGTTGTTTCAAGGAGCAGATAGAGGGAGGAAAGGGATGCCTCTAGGAAATAAAGTGTGATCAGCACAAATTTTCATGGTTCAAAGTACTTGGGCCAAAGGATGTTGTCGGGTTTCAGGGTTGTTTTTTGTTTGTTGTTCCTAGTTTCTGTTTTTTAAGACATCCACCTACTATCATTTATTGTGTGTGTCTCTGGGAATCATAGCCATTTGGGAATATCCTGAACTTGGTGCCACTGGCAGAGAGTGTGGTGAAACTGACAGCAGTGTGCATGGAGTGCTTCCGGGAAGCTGCTTATACCAAGAGACTGGGGGTGGAGAAAGAGGTAATTTCTCCTTTCATTCCCTTCCCCAGTCTTTCTGCTAGAGTGGGTCCAGCCTAATGGGTTAATTAACTCCCGGGAATGGCCTGTGTTTGGGAGAGTGCTTAACAGAAATCATATTGCTGTCTCTCCTGTTGCTAGGTTGAAGTGATTGGTGGTGCTGACAAATATCACTCTGTGTGTCGACTCTGCTATTTCAAGAAGTTCTCAGGACAATCTACTGGGCTGGAGAACAAAGAGAACTGCCCCCTGAGTGGGAAGTCAGGGGACACCTCAAGTTGTCGCAAACTCTTTGCTGCTCAACAGATTCTACAGTGCAGTTCAAACAACTGAGGCAGTAGGGTTGTTCCTGGAACAGGCCTTGGCCTGGGAAGATAAATTCAAGTGCTCTGGCCTTGTCTGTATGTGTGTATATATATATATATATATATATATATATATATATACATACACATAGATATTATATATATATACACATACATATATATATGGAGAAGTCACCGGGACCTGCTTCTTGCTTTCCCCACATCCGTAGCTGTTGCTTATATCCATATCCTAGTTTTTGTCTTCCCCATATCCCTCAGAAAAGGGAGGACCAGAAGATGAGACCTTAGGAAGGGGGGAACAGGAAAGAAGCTTCATAACTTGGAAGAAACCTTTTGAACCCAAGACTATACTTTACAACTTAATTCTACCCTTCCCCTACTTGCCATCCTACCCACCCTGCCCCCACAACTTCTGCTTGGTCTATAAACATTAAAATCCCTCACCTTCCTTTCTTTGGCCTCAGTCTACGTAAAGCTCGCCTGAGCTGCTCTAAGCTTACGCAGGTGGCTAAGTCAGAGCATTGTGGGTTTCCCTGATTTCCTCTAGCTTGAGTTATGACAGAATTCTGTGACAAAGGACATTACTTCCTCATCTGTGTTATCTATCCTGACTTTGTGTTCTCATTAGAACATACTGTAAGATTTTGCTTTTTCTTAATTTTACCAACATGATAACTTTTTCCTTGACTATTTTTTTTTTTTTGTAAAAGCACCAATAAGCTTCCACCAGCTCCTTAAGGCCTGGAAGCTTTAGTTTCCTAAGAATATGACTCAGAGGACAGACCCTGGCCTTTGCCTGGGCTCTGATTAGCCTGTTATGTCTCAACTTATAATGATGGCTTTTTTGGGCTGAGGTGGGGGAGGGGGACAATTGAGGTTGCAGGAAGGTTCTGCTATAAAAGATGAGAATTGAAACTAGCCTTTAGACAGACACTGTTCTGTTTAGCCTTTTGGGTTTTTCCTTTGGTATGAGGGAGTCCTGGCTTTCCCCTCATATAATGGGATGTTGGCTTCTAGAATGAGGTGGGGGATTTCTCCTCCAACCATTCTCAGTTCTCATTAATACTATTAATACTACCTTCTGTGTAGTACTACTCTCAACTACTTTGTTGACAGAAGTATCCCAGCACTGGTGATTAAGAGCCTATGGGACAAGTTCAAGCCAATATTGGATTCAGGGGACTATCCTTCAAAACCTATGAAATTACTAGCTATATGAACCTGGCAAGTCACTTAACCCCATTGCCTAACCAAAAAAAAAAAAAAAATCTACGGAACCAGGTTCTGTTCATGGATCACTGAGAGACTGTAGAGCCCATTTACCCCCAAAAAACAGTGTTAGGCCTAAGGATCTATGAAGCAGAGCTGAGAATGGTTTTCACTTGGGTGAGAAGAAAATATCAGGCTATTCAGGCTCTGAATCTGTCACATTCATTCATTAAGACTTGGTCATCACCTTGGATGAATTTATACTCCTATGTATAATGTGATAAATGGATAAAGGAGAAAAAGAAGGGGTACACTGAGCTAAAAAGTTTGGACTTGCTTAGTTTTTCAGTGGGGAACCATGAAGCTGTGCACAAGAAAGACTAAAGTGGCAATAATGCAAGTGCAAGATGAATTGGAGAAAGAAGCAGAAGCAATTAAAAATATTAAGTTAGTACAGGTAAAGTAATGAGGAACTGGAATGGGATGTTAGAAGTGGGAAAAGTGAGTCAAAGGAGAGTCAATATAGAATCAGCAAATTTAGTAATTAGTTATGTGGAAGAAGGATCAATGATTGGTGATGAACTGGAGTGATGGGAAAAAGAAGAGTGGTACCATAGACAGAAGGCAGGAATAAGCATGGGCAAGAACATCCCAAGAGATATACAGAGAGCAAATTTAAGTCTGGAGTCTGGGCTTTGAAGTTAAGCAATAGAGATTTTGGAATTGTCCATGTACGAGTGATAATTGATTCGAGGTGGGTAAAGTTACCAAAGTGAACGGGAAAACACTTAAATTTAAAGGACAGAAGAGAAAAGAGATAAGTTCTCATAAAGCAGAACTTTAGAGCCAAGCATAAAGAACTTATAAACCTTGAAGTGATAGCCCTATGCCACAAAGGTGATAGAAAGCAAATGATAAAAAGCTTCAGTCAAGGTGAGGGGTGCTTCGAACATCTAAGAGGTAGAGGTGAGCCAGGAGCTGTCATCCTCCAACCTTTCAAAGGAATGAACAGCTGCTATGTAGTTCTATCACAGGTTCCTCCTTCCCCTCTAAGTACTCTGTTGTCCAGCAGTCTCCTTACTATTTGCACACAACACTCTGCCCTCCCAAGTCTGGGTGTTTTCATTTGGCTATCCCCTATGCCTAGAATGCTCTCCTTCCTCACCTCTACCTCCTAGTTCCCCTGGGTTCCTTCAAGTCTCAGCTCAAGTCCCACCTGAAAAAAAGCCTTTTTTGGTCCTTAATCTTAGTGCTTTCCCTCTTGAGACCACCCTCAATTTATCTTGCATACAATCTTGTTGATACAGTTATTTGCATGTTGTCTCCTCTGTTAGTTTGGGTTCTAAGCACAGGGACAGAGTGGTTTTGTTTTGCCTTTTTTGTTATCCCCATAACTTAGTGCAGTGCCTGGCAAATAAAAGACTAGCTAGCTAGTCAGCTAGCTGACAGACCCAGGCCCTCTTTCCCATCTACTGGGGCTCAACTCTAATGAAGAGTAACCTGGGTAAACAGCACAGGAAAGCTGCCACATTTATAAGCTGGACAGCGTTGCTATATTTAAGATGCTGAGAACAAAGAGGGGGATGAGATCTCAGGCAGAGAATCATACAAACTGAGTGAAGGCAGACTATGCCAACTTTTGCCTCTGGGACTAAAAAAGCTGTTGGCTTTCTATTCCAATTTAACTCAACAAATTGTAGGAATCCACCACCCAAAAGAACTCCACCAAAGAATACCTCCTTTTCCTTTCTACCAGTAATTTAAGCCCATAACAGCAATGCCAATAGGGGGAGCAAAAGGGAAAAAAATATAATTAATATAATATAAAAAATATAATATAAAAATATATATTTTATAATATAAAAAATATGAATCCCTTCCCCAAAAGCCCACAGGAAAATTACCTGAGAAGATCATGCCACCAAAAATATAATATAAAAAATAAACACACACATACATATATTTCTTTATTCCATCTCCAAACCAACTTAAAATGCAAAGTCTTCTGGATGTTCTTTTCTGATGACTTTAATACATTCAGAACCATCCAGGGGCTGCAAGGCAGGCATGTTTCTCGCTCTGCCTCACATTTCATGTTTTAGCAATGGCAGAATATTTACAAAAAGCAGGGCCTTGCAGGTTAAGCAAAGCCACTCCCAGCTACCAGGATTTCTATAGCAAGGACTAGGCAGTGTTGCCCCTGCTGTCACCAACCCCCAGGTAGACCCTGGCACTGAGTGTGGATTAGCAATCTTAGAATACAGGAGAACCAGCAGAAAGAAAACAGCAGTAACCATAAGGGGTTGCCCTGGTGGTCCTCACTCTCTCCTTTGAGTGGGAATGGGGCAGAGATCAAGAGAATAGCCCCAGATAAAAGGGTTTATAGACCTGAGAGCAAAGGAGTGTGTATGTGTTGGAGGGATCAAGGTGGGGAACTCACTACACCTCAGAGCCCACCACTGGCAAGAGAAGGGACAAGCATGAAGGCACACAAACACACCCTGCACACCCACATGCACAAGCACCACAGAATGTCTCAGCAGGACCTGAACGATCCCTGGCAGAGAACTCTAAGCAGCCACTGCCAGAACCACAGAAATCACCACAAGTTTTGCTCCCCTGGGATGAAAGGGAAGATATAAGGCACTGTAAGTAGCATTATAGGGATTATCCCACTTCTATAGCTGTCCCAGGCAAAAGGGAAAAGCAGTGAGAAAACACTTCTATCCAAAACTGTCTTTTTAAAATGCTCTGTCCAAAGGCAGATTCTTCAGTCCCTCCTGAAAGGAAGGAAGTAGTACCTCAAGTTATGTGGCAGGTTTGAAAAAGCATGGAGTACAAACAGGAGAAAGGGAATGGCATCGTGAAGGTGTCCAAAGGCTTCCTCCCTTTCCCTTCCCTCACGGTGAAGACTAAGTCAACCCCACCCCTCCCTTTGCCCCCCCACTGTGCTTTTGCATGCTGCCTTAACTTAGTAAACAGGAGGTGGTTGATAACCCTCAGTGGTCTCTGCATTCTGAGTGAAGGGTGGTTGTTGGTAATTGTCTCCAGCAACTCCTGGGTAGGAGGCATAGGGGGCAGCAGGATCAGGGGTAGGGTCAATGTAGTTCTGGATGAAGTCATCTACCCCAGCTTTGTATCTCTGGTAGGCAAGGGCAGCCAGCAAACCCTAGGGAAAGAGTGGCTTGTCAGGGTTTGGGTAGATGGAAAAGCTGGAGGCAGGGAAGAGAAGGTAGGAGAGACAGGACATCTAACTCCCCTGTTTTTTTTATTTCCCCCAACCTTCTTACATTAGGAATGACGAAGAGTTTAGGTTGGAAATCTGAGTAAAGAACCCTGTCTCCAACCCTCCCTTTGCCAAAACCCATACCTCTGGCATCACCCACCATAGGACCATGGTCCCAGACCCCCACATACCCAGGAGAAGATGGAGAAGAAGCTGAAGGAGATTGCTGCCCGAGCTGAGTCAGCCCCCACCAACACGTCTATGGGCTTGGTGGCTGCCCACTGGTTGGTGAGAAAACAAAATCCAACAAACCAGAGGAAGGTCCAGAAAGCTGGGGAGAAAAGAAGATAAGGAAGAACCAGCTCCCCATAGTCACCCACCTCCTCAAGTTAGAAAGTACCACTGGGAATTACCAAGGAACATAAGTGGATCCTTCCCCATCCCTACCCCAGCAGCCACTGGGCTAAAGAGGGAGATTTGAATCCCTTCCCCAAAAGCCCACGAGAAAATTACCTGAGAAGATCATGTCACCAATGACCAAGTACTTGCGGTCAGTGGCGTTGCTAATCTGGGGAAAATAGACATCAACCACGAAGAAGAAGACAGAAGCCAGGAAGGCAAGCACCCCAATGGCTGTGCCATATCGGCAGGCATCCTCATTGTGGTTAAAGACACACTGGAGGTCAGCTGACTGGTGTGAATTAACGTAGCCTTCACCAATGATGCAGGAGAACACGATCACAGCAAATAACTAATGAAGAGAAGGAGTGTCTGATGAGGCTGGGGAAGCCACACTGACACCCTAGGATGATCATATGATCCCCACAAGCTACAAACCCAGAATTTGAAACAAGTTGGGACTGAGGAAAAGTTGATGTGAGCCCAGATGACACTCCTGGCTGGTGTCTCTTCCTCTTACTGAATATCTTATTTTGTGTTGTTTTATTTCATTTCATGACTTCCATACATGATTTGATAATGTGATTACTTCCTAGTTTTAATGGGGAGGAGAGAAGTCAACTGTTTCTTATGGCATTAATAGCCAGCCTACCTTTTCAGGCCTCATTCATTTATTCTCCTGCACATACAAGTGCATTCCAGCTAAACTGGACAACTAGCTGTTCTTCACATTTATGCAGGCCATCCCCTAGCCTGGAATATTTTCCAACTTAATTTCCACATCTCTGCCTTTCAGAATATTTCTCTACCTTCAAGTCACCACCTCTGCCATCTTCCCAATCTCCCTTAACTGAAAGTTTTCTGTCCCTTCTCAAATATCTCTAAAGCATTCTGGGTCTCTCCTTTGTCCCATCACTCTCTACCTTATATTTATGTGTATACATATCTTTCCCCTGTCTCCATCCTGCCTTATCCTATCCCCAGGGCAGAATGTCATTCTTTGAGGCCAGGGATTATTTAACACTTCATCTCTACCTTCCCATTGCTTAATAAATGTCCATTAATGAACACCATACTCATGTAAAAGATAAAATTCTAACACAGATCAGTGGGACATGTGCCTGGGAATAATTCTTCCAGGCAGAAGAGCTGAGTGGCTTAGGCCTCTGAACATTCTAGTGGTCTGGCCCCCAAGATGGAGATTGTCCTGCCTAGCTTTCAAAGTTTGTTCTACTCTTGTTTACCCTCTCTATAAGCACTGATATAAATGTTGCCACCAAATAAAAGGGCATTAACACAACACAGCCACACGATTCAGTGTTGCCAGTTTTCCAGTGAAGATTAACTGCTACACTAACACTATTTATGCCAGCTTTGGGGTGGGGGGTGGGGGGGAGAGAAGCAGTGCAGGGTGGGAGTGAGGAAGATAGTTAAAATATCAGTCTGAAGCTTTGGCCAAATACTCTCCAAGTACTATCTATGGACCCCAGATCTGTCTACCCAGTTAATCATTTCACAAAAGGAGTCTGACCTAAGAGTGAATCTAAAAATCACGGTCCCAAAGGAAAGACTGTACTTCAGAGGAAATCTATTACAGGCTAGGGAATTCCCTATCATTAGCATACCTTGCCCTAGATCAAGAGGCTAATCTAAAAAAATGCTGCCTCAGGGACCAACCTGAAAGAGTAGCCCCTCCAGCCCTCCAATGACAAGGGCATTCTCATTTTCAATAGAACCCATCGGCTTGCAGTCAAATCATATTCTACCCTTCAAACTAAAACAAGAACCTATAAATCTGTGGGAGGAGGGGAGAAAGTAGAGAAACAATGTGCCCAGTCCCTCATGCCCTGGCACTACCAAGCCAATACATCACCTTCCCCTAAAGCAGAGCACAGGGCAAATCTGTAGGAGAGGAGCTTCACCAAGAGATATACTAGGCAGTGCTGGGGTGCCAGTCAGTATCAGTAGGCATTGTCCAACCATCGAAGATGCCCTCTCCTCACCCCGATCCCAAGGAATTCATTTCAAGAACTGGTCACATTATTTTCCCCAGTGAATCCAGGGCTTTCTAAACATTCCGGGGCAGATTTTCCCATAGACGGTTCTACATGATGTAAGCAGCAACAGAATCAGATTCGGGCTGGGCCGAATTCACATTTTTCCTATCAGGAAGAAAGGGAAAGAAGCAACAACAGTGGTCCGAGCCCCTACAAACCTTGCCCAACCTGTTTTACAGAAGCCAGCCTCTCTGGGGCAGGGGGACCAAATGCTCCTTGGCGCGGGCGAGGGTCACTCCTTTCAGGCCACACTTTCCTTCTCATTCTTACTTTTTTTTTTTAAATGTCCTACTCATAAGTCCCCAACCCGGGAATGCGATAGGGCAGCCTGCCACCTGCCCCACAGTTTCACCCAGGCCCCTCCCACTGCCAGCAGGGCGGCCGAGGCCTGCCTCGGTGCCTGAACACCTGCCCTGCTCCCGGGCCACCCAGCTATGCCAGTCCCGGAAGAAACGGCCCAGACCGGAGGAGGGAGTGGGGGTAGCGGGGGTGGGGTGGCCGTGGCCCGGGGCAGAGGGCCAGGAGCGATGGGTGGGCAGGGCAGGCAGGGTCGGGGGCCCGGCGCTAACAGGAAGCGAGGGCACCCCTGCCTGCCACCTGCCGTCCGCCGGAAGGTCCTGCCCGCCCCTGCCCGGCGGGCCTGGGTCCCTCGGCCGCGGGGCTCGGGGTGCTCACCATGCACACAGCCCGAACGATGACCTGCGGCTGCTGCAGGAATCGCCGCAGGTCGAAGCTGCCGCCGGCCTTGGCCGCCCCATAGGCCCCGCTGTCCATTTTGACGTTGACGTCGTCGCCTTCGCCGCCGCCCGTGGAACGCGAACTAGAGACTCCCGGCACACAGGGTGACACCGGGAGCTCCATGCCCCGCCCCCCACGCGCCAGGGGCGTGGCCAGCTCCCTGCCCTGGGAGCCCCGGGCCAATGGGCGCGGGGCCCGAGGCCCGCGAGCCACCTGCCTGAGAGAAGAGGTGGGGCCCCAAGTCGTTTCCCCCCCCCCCCCGCCCCCCGCGGCTTCCCAAGGTCAGCCCCCAGCCGGCCTAAACCGTTCAACCCCGATTTACTGGCTTTACTGATTAACCCCCACCAACAATGAAGTTCCCTTTCCCGGCCAGCCCCCTCCTCCCCGCCCCGGATCAGAATCTCCTAGAGGAAGGGACCTCGGGGCCATCTAGTCCAATAATCCCTCCAAAATAAGCCCAGGACTAAACTAGTCCTGCGCTTGGGGACCTAGAGGGAAGTCCACTAACTCCAAAGGCAGCCCATTTCTCCTTTCGATGGCTCTGGTCGTTAGAAAGTACTTTGTATCCAACCAAAATTTGCCACTTTGTAATTCCACCTGGGGTTTCGGGTGCTTCTTCCTGGGACCAAGAAACGACCGAGTCGAATCCCAGTTTGACGAGATAGCCTTTCAAATACTCAAAGGCAGCCGTCTTTACCCCACAGATCTCTCCAGGCCGACCACCACCCCTCCCCCGCTCCTAGTGCCTTCAACGGCTCCTCACGTGACATAACCCTAAAGTGCTTCATTCTGGTCGGTCCCCTTTGCGCAATCTCCACTTTACCCCCACCAATGTCCTTCTTAAAATACGACATCCATAACTGAACACAGTACTCAAATGTAGTCTGACCCAGGCATAGTGAGAATATTAATAGTACCCATGTCCTAAGATTTCATGTTATTCCACTGGGTCCTCTTGGTCTTGGAGTCTACTAAAAAAAAATGTCAGATCTTTCTCAGGTGAGCCACAATCTAACAAAGTCTTCTCCCACTTCCCTTCCGCACTTCAGTGCACGAGAAACTGAATTTTTAAGAGCAAACTCAAAAGCTTTTTTTGGTATTTGCATAAGAAAGGTCGGGAATTTGACTAAGTAGGTATTAGAAACAATGGCCTAGTCCCTGGACTTTTGTTTTGCTTTGGTGCCTTCCTACTTCTCCTCCTCCCCCATTTACTAGGAAGAAAGAAAGAGGTTTGGAGTTAAAAAACTGAGAAACTCTGAACCCCAGAACTGTTTGGTAGTTATTAGATCAATAATCTTTAATTATAAACCTTGGTTTATAGTCTAGGCCTCAGAGACTAAAATCTGGAGGGAAAGGGAATACTTACCATAACCAAACAGAAAATTTAATCCAACAAAAAGATTAAATTCAGTGGCCTAGCCCAGAGAGTCACAGGTCTTGAAGAGTCAGAGACATCTTGAGTGTGAGGCATGAATTGTGCTCCTCCTGATGGGGTTGGGTCTGAGCCCCAAAAAGGAAAAACCCTGGATTTTGGCCAAATCTCTGACATTCGCCTGAGGCTATAATCCCATCAACTGGCCTTTCTTTGTGGCTATACTCAATCTCCCAATTCTGTTAATCTGGCCTGGCCTTTGTTTTACCTCCCCATGTATGGACCCCGGTTATTTCCCACCCTTAATCCTAGCTAGGCTCCATTCTCCCTTGGCCACGAGGTCCAGGTCCCGGGAGTTCTGTTCACCCCAAACTACTTGGCCACTCCTAGATCCCTCCCACAGGCTTTCTGTATATAAAATCCATCTTGTCTCCATTAAGATGCTGGGATTCTTATAATCTAGCCATGGCTCAGATTCCTAAAATCTAGCCACTGCTTAGATTCTTAAAATCTAGCCACTGGTCAGATTCTTATAATCTAGCCACTAGTTTACTAATGTTCAGACTCCTTAAGAGTCTGCCCAATATGACTGATGTTCTAGTAAACCTTGTCTTTGACTGAAAGAAGGCTTAGGTGAAATTCTTTCGGGCAGGACCCGCGTGTTATGATTTTGCGGTCCGAGGATCCCTGAACCCCTAAACCGCATCACTCCCATTCTTGTGCCCTGGCTATCAGTATACCCCTCCATTCATGTACATGTTCCCTAGGTATGTGCCTCTCTGTGAATATTCCAGGTTTGTCCATTGTTTTCACTAATAGTATGTTTTATGAGGGTTTTTTTTGCATTTCTTTAAATTCCTTTGCTTTGAATTAGTTATGCGCTCTGATGATTAAAAGTAAATATATTGGTGAAAGCTTATGAATTATGTGCACCCAGACCCACAGAGTATGCTGAGTTGCCTCTGGCTCTGAGGGATTCTTCTTCTTAGGGGATTACCCCCCCAAACAACACACATAACACTTTACATTTATTCCTATTAAATTTCATCTTTTTGGGGATTCTCCAAGCTTCCAGTTGCTAGGGGCTCTGGAGCTGCCACAAGTACTTCTGACTTCCAGCTTCCAGAGGAGGAGAACAACTCCACTTTAGGTTGCTCAAGGACATGAGGGGAACTGGTGTTCTCCATGTTGAGGGGTTGGGAGTGGGTGAAAGAAGCTACATGAAGGAATCAGGAGCCAGTCAAGTCCTTGGATCACTTTGAATCCATATTACATGTCACTGGTTGTTGTCCTTCAAAGAGGACCCAAATGACATCACTATGTTAGAGTCAAGTTACAATGTGTCAGACTGTGGCTGATCGGACCAATAAGAGGAATGCTCTACCGAAGGTCTGGCACAAATAGTCCGTGTGAACATTTGGAGTGGGTCCTCTAAATTTTCCATCTAGAGTTTCTTTTGAGTTATTTCAATTCTGCTTTGCTCATACAGCACAGCCCCTTCTCTGATGAGCCAGTGTCTCCCATGTCACACAATCAATTCAAAAGGTCTTAAGAGAGACCTTGAGTGTCCTTATATCTCTGTCTTCTGACCACCACGTGAGCACTTGCCCTTTGTGAGTTCTCTATAAAATAGTCTTTTAGGCTCATCATAGTTGTGTTTTTTGCAGGAGAGTTTGAATGCTTGGCAGTTTAGTTTGAGAAAGGACCTCAGTGTCTGGTATCTTATCCTGTCAGGTGATCTTCAGGATCTTTCTAACACAGTGCAAATGGAAGTGATTCAGTTTCCTGGCATGGCGCTGATATACTGTCCAGGTTTCACAGGCATAAAACCATGAGGTCATATGCCACTAAAGAGCAAGAAGAGGGATGGACTGAACCCATGATGGGAACAAACACTTTTTTTTTTTGGCTAGGCAATGGGGTTAAGTGACTTGCCCAGGGTCACACAGCTAGTAAGCATCAAGTGTCTAAGGCCAAATTTGATTTCAGGTCCTCTTGACTCCAAGGCCAGTGCTCTATCCACTTCACCACCTAGCTGCCCCAGGGAACAAACACTTTTAGACATTAGTCTAGTATCCTTATCAAGAAAAGAAATGCAGTGATGGAAAATGCTATCTACATGCAGAGGAAGAACCATGGAATCTGAATGCAGATCGAAGCATACCATTTTCTCTTTTTTTTTTCTTTCTCGTGGTTTTTCCTTTTTGTTCTGATTCTTCTTTCACAACATGATTAATGTGGAAATATGTTTAATATGGTTGTACATGTATAGCCTATATCAAATTGCATGCCGTCTTGGGGCAGGAGGAGAGGAGAGAGGGGGGAAAATATAGAACTCAAAATCTTATAAAAGTGAATGTTGGGAGGCAACTAGGTGGCACAGTGGATAGAACTTTGGCCTTGGAGTCAGGAGGACCTGAGTTCAAATGTGGCCTCAGACACTTGACACTTAATAGCTGTGTGACCCTGGGCAAGTCACTTAACCTCAATTGCCTCACCAAAAACAAAAAGGAAAAAAAGAAGTGAATGTTGAAAACTAAAAATTAATTAATTAAAAAAAAAAAGAAAAAAAGTTAATCTGGCATGACTTGTTCATGATGAAGCCATGGTGGCTCTGTGATCACCAGGTTTTTTTTTTTCAGATGTTCATTAATCAACTTATTAATAATATAGTTCTTATTAGTAAAATATTCTAGAATTTTGCCAAGGAATAGAAGTCAAGCCCACTGTCCTACAGTTTGTAGCTTCCACTTTCTTCTCTTTTTCGAAAATCAAGACAAAATTAATCTCTCTCCAATTTTTGCATAACTCTCATTATCTTTTTTAAAAATTGATGTCAGGGGCAGCTAGGTGGCGCAGTGGATAGAGCACCGGCCCTGGATTCAGGAGGACCTGAGTTCAAATTTGACCTCAGATACATAACACTTACTAGCTGTGTGACCCTGGGCAAGTCACTTAACCCCATTGCCTAGCCAAAAAAAGAAAGAAAAAAAAATAAAATAAAAATTGATGTCACCTTCAAATTTTTTTTATTATGAACTTAACACACAACGAGTAAAATAAGAATTTTTATATGCAACACAAGCACCTAAAAAGAGGATCATACATGAAACTGCAAATCTGTCTACAACTTGCCTTTCCTTTTAAACATATGATAAATTACTCAACATGTAACTGTTAAAGCTGCTCTGCTTGTCTATTTCCTTTTGGCCTTCCATCTGTTTTGTAATCATGTGTTTTTCTTTATTTCCTTTCTTTTTCTTTGGTAATCTCCCTTTTCTATCACCAAATCGAAAAGAAACCCTTTTAATAAATATACATAATTAAGCAAAACATATTCCTATATTGTCCGTTTCTGAAAATGTATGATTTGTTCTGCATCCTGAGTCTGTCACCTTTCTGTCAGGAGGTAAGTAAAATGTATCATCAGTCCTCTGGAATCAAGGTTAGTACTGCATTGATCAGAAGCTTAAGTCCTTCAAAGTTGTTTTTCTTTACACTGCTGTTACTGCATAAATTGTCCTCCTGGTTCTGTTCATTTCACTCTGCCTCAGTTCATACAAGTTTTCCCTGATCTCTTTGAAACTGTCTCTTTCATCATTTCTTATGACACAATAATATTCCATTTCATTATTATACCATATTTTGTTCAGCTATTCCCCAATTAATGGGAACCCCCTAAGTTTCTCATTCTTTGCCACTCCAAAGAAAAGAGCTGCTATAAATATTATTTGTACTTATTGGTACTTTCCCTCTTTTTTTTTTATCTTTTTGGGGCATAGTCTTAGTAGTAGTATAACTGGGTCAAAAGGAATGCACAGTTTAGTCACTTTGGGAGCATGCTTCCAAACTGTCTTCTAGAATAGCTAGATCCACCTACAGTTTCACCAAAAGCATATTAATATGTGCCTGCTTGCCTGCAGGCCTTCTAACAATTGTTGTTTTTTGTCAACTTTGCCAATCTGATGAGTTTAAGATGAAACTTCAGAGATGTTTTAATTTTTATTTTTCTAATTATTAATAATGTGAAACCTTTTTCATATGGTTATTGATAACTTTCATTTCTTCTTTAGAAAACTAGCTGTAAGTGACTTCTCTGCTTTGCTGCTAAGATTCCCTCCTCTCACCCTGCCCTTCTCTCTCCTTTCATCATCATGCTTCCTTGTTAACCCATATCTCACTCACCAACCCCTCATTTTTAAAAATTTTTTAAATTTTTTATGCTTTTTGGTGAGGCAATGGGGTTAAGTGACTTGTCCAGAGTCACACAGCTAGTAAGTGTTAAGTGTCTGAGGCTGGATTTGAACTCAGGTCCCCCTGACTCCAAGGCTGTACCACCTACCTGCCCCGACATCCCTCATTTTTCGGATAATAAAACTGAAAACCAAAGAAGTTAAATTACTTGGTCAAAGTCACATAGAGTGTGGGTAGGCATGATGGACATAGCTACAGGACAAGAAATTCTTGATCTCTACTACAGGATTTTCCGGCTAGCAAGGTAGGCAGCATCAAGGCTGATGGAAGACACCATCAAAGAAAAACAATAATAAAATTTAGTACTTATATAGTGCTTTAAATTTGCAAAACACTTTTAAAATGTTATCTCATATTCTCCCAACAACTCTGCAAGGCCCGTGTTCTTATCATCCCCATTTTACACTTGAGGAAATTGAAGCAGACATGCTAAGTGACTTGCCCAAGATTACACAGGTAGGATTTGAAATCAGGTCTCCCAGATTCCAGAGCCCAATGCTCCATCTACTGTGCCACCTCACTGCTCAGTACATTACAAATGAAGCCAGAATGTTGTTTCAGAAAAACAAAAACCTCATAGATTCAGAACTGATTAAACAGTATATAGATAAATACATGGACTTCAAACTCAGGAGAAGAAAACTCAGGAAACTTTTCAGACTACTATATCAGAAGTCTTATGATGAAGTTTCATAATCCAGGAAATGGTTTTTCAAACAGAACCTGAACATAAATGAGATGATAAACCTTTTCTCCTTGGTTTATGGCAGAGAGAAAAAGGGCAGTATTCTGTCTTTAAAAAATAAAATATTTTTGTCCCACAACTAACATTGGCTTATATATCCTTGAATTTGCAGGCTCCAGGTGTCAGTGCTAAAGAGGAAGGTGATAACCCCCAGTAATCATGTTCCTAATTATCTTGTTATTGAGTAACATCTTTGAAGATCTGGCCACAGTAGGAATTAGGTTGGAGGCAGGGCTATGTAGGTAAATGTTTAACAACCAGCCCTCTGGAGGGAAAAATGTTCAACACACTTTAGAGTTTTATCCATATTATTAACATTTTCTCCATCATGTTCTTAAGTCTGAACAATTCACAAAACAATAAATCAAGGTCTGATTAATAGCTTTTGCCCAATTATCAAGGTGTAAATATTCACATTGACCATTTATCAGCATTCCTGAGCCAGGTACAAGCTGGCTCCAGCACACTCTGGTTGGAAGGCAGATGATTCTTGTAAAACTTCTTGTGTAAATACTGTAGCCATGCGCACAGAAGAGGCTACAGAGTAAAATGACTGGCCAACACCTATTAACAACTTCTCCTGGAAGTTCTTAAGATTACTGTAAAAAATCTGTGCCAACCTCAGACTTTTATTTTTAAATTTTTTTTAAATAAATTTATTTTTTTGGCGAGGCAATTAGAGGGTTAAGTGACTTGCCCAGAATCACACAGTCAGAAAATATTATGTGTCTGAAGTCATATTTGAACTCAGGTCCTCCTGACTCCAGGGCCACTGCTCTATCCATTGCACCACCTAGCTGCCCCACAACCTCAGCCTTTTAACTCTCTGGACTTTATTTTGTTTTGTGTTTATGTTACAAGTAATTTAAAATAAGTTATGGTTTAAAATATTTAAAATAGTTTATGGTTTAGTGTTTTACTGATGTCTCCTTTCTCTTCTCCTAACTTCTAGATAAACTTCCCCAAGTAAGCCATTTTTCTTTTTTTCTTTTTTCTCTTTTCTCTTTCAAGACACTGGTAGAATTCCTGTCACAATACTTACTCTAGTCCTGTCATCTACTTAACTTCTGTAAGAAGATATCATGGTTTCTCAGGGAAACTTTTGGGAGAAGGGAAGTATCCCAAATTCATGTGAACTGCATATACAAGGTAGGCTAATTCTAAATCCCGTAATAATTCTGTCCTCAGTGTCTCATTGCAAACTCATACTACATTCATAAAAATCAATCATTTCTATTTGACAACAAAACTGAAATTTCACAGGCAGAAGAATATATTTTATAAATTTAAAACTAGGCTGATTTTTACATTATATACAATCAGAGAAGGAAAAAATCTGGATCAAAAGGGAAGGGGACTTTGTATATGATAAACTAAGGAAAAACCCCACTGAAAATCACTATATATTTGTGTTGTATTTCATGTTAAAAAATGATAGAAATTTTGAATCAGTACTGTCTGTTTTTAAAGACAACTGCTAGCTGTATCTTTAGATTAATTATCTCTTGGGGGAGTGGCTTATTGTCATAAATTTGAATGAGTTCCTTATATGTCTTAGAAATGAGATCTTTATCAGAGAAACTTGCTGCAAAGATTTTTTTTCAAAATTACTTGTTTCCTTTTAATTTTAACTGCATTAATCTTATTTGTGTAATTTTTTTCATAAACAAAATAGTTCATTTTATCTCCCTAAATCCCTAAAGGATGAGTTGGGCCAGCTCAAACCACTAATTGCTAAATTTTCAGTATGAGCATTTACAGCCTCCACCCTCCCCCCCAAGAAAAAAATTGACAAACACTATAAATCAGGACTTGCTTTATTATTTTGTTAATTGTCTAGACTTAAAATGATGGAGAAAACTGTTCAGTTTAAACTGAAATGGATGTCCTGTTTTTCAGAGAGATCCGTTGTTAAACATTTGCCAACCTACCATATCCTTTATGTCATGTGGCCTGGGTTAGTTCTTTTCCTTAAAAAGCTTTTGGAACCATCTTTAAGAATTAATTTTCTTGGCAGATTTCAGAAAAACCTGCAAAGACTTACATGAAATAATGCTCATAGGACATTGTATACAGGAACAGCAACTTTGTGCAATGATCAACTATGAATCAACTCTTCTCAGCAATAAGATGATCTAAGACTCATGATGGAAAATACTACTCCCCTCCAGAGAAAGAACTGACTGACAAGTCCGAATGCAGACTGAATTATTTTCACTTTCTTTTTTGTGTTTTTTTTTCCTTTTGGTCTGTTTCTTCTTTCTCGATATGACTAATATGGAAATATGTTTTACATGATTGCACACATACACCCTATTTTAAATTCTTACCTTTTTAGAGAGGGGGAAGGGAGGGAAGGAGAGAAATTTTAGAACTCAAAAAAATTTTTAAGTGAATCTTAATTATCTTTACACGTAATTGTGATGAGGTTTAGGGGTTCAGGAGTGCTGCGACCCCAAAATCACAACACATGGATCCTGCCTTCTTTCAGCCAAAGATAATGTTTATTAGAACATCCACTATATTAGGCAGATTCTTAATGACTCTAAACATTAGTGATCTAGATTGTAAGAATCTGAGCAGTGGCTAGATTTTAAGAATCTAAGCATTTGGCTAGATTATAAGAATCTGAGCATCTTAATTGAGACAAGATGGACTTTATATACAGAAAGACTGTGGGAGGGATCTAGGAGTGACCAAGTAGTTTGGGGTGACTGGAGGAGGGGTCTAAGGAAGATCTGAATGGGAGTGGCCAGTAAACTGGGGTGAACAGAGCTCCTAGTACCTGTTCCAAGTGGCCAAGGGAGAATGGAGCCTAGCTAGGATTAAGTGTGGGGAATGGCCAGGGGCCATAGGGAGGTAGATTGAGTGTAGCCACAATGAAAGGCCAGTTGATGGGATTATAGCCTCAGCCTTTGGCCTTGTGGAAAAGTCCAGGGTTTTTCCTTTCTGGGCTCTAGATCCCATCCTCATCAATTGGAAAAAAAATCATCAAGACCTGGCACAGTGCTTTGCACATTGCAAACTATTGATAACGTTTATCAAATTGAACTAAAATTAATTAAAGACAGGGCTCTTCCTGTACAATGTTTTTGGGGACTGGAGCTTTTTGTTTTGCCTGTTTTTTTTTTTTAAACTTTATTTATTTTTGGGAGCAATTGGGGGTTGTCACTTGCCCAGGGTCACACAGCTAGTAAGTGTCTGAAGTTAGATGTGAACTCAGATCTTCCTGACTTCAGAGCCAGCATTCTATCCACTGCACCACCTAGCTGACATAGAATCCGGAAATCCTAACTCTCTGCCTGATCCCCACTTTCTGTTTTCTGATCAAGACCCTGGAAAAAGTCACAAGATTTTGAAATATTGATAGGAGTTGCATTTCCTCCCTTTTGCTACTTGTATCTTTTTTATCCTTTCTCTATCTCTTTGGCAGATTCTCTTTGTAGCTTCCATTTGACCTACCTTACACAGAGGTACCAACCTTTGTCATTCACATACACCTCATCCCATTAATACTTTTCACACACATACATACATGGCCAGTAAAACTGCCCATCCCCCCTCCATACACACACACACACACACACACACACACACACACACACACGTGAAGCAGGTGACAGATGTTCCTTCTGACAGAGGAGAGTAATAGGACATACGAGAACATTGTTCCATGATTTGTGATGGTCCAGATTCCCTATTCACTGTCCTTCTCTAATTTTCCCCCAATTCCCAACCCTCAACACAGGTTCAGCTCTGGAAGGAGGAGCAATTTGGAAAAAGTAAAAATATCAGGTTTTGGCCAGGGTTGTGGAAGCTTAGCAAAGCCAGAGGAGATATGTAGTAGATAGAGTGCTAGATTTAGAATCAGTGAACCTGAATGCAAGTTTTTACTTTGACACTTGCTACCTCTGTGATCTTAGACAAATTACTGAATTCAGTTTCCTCACCCATAAAATGAAAGGGTCAGACAAAGGGCAATCACTGGAAAGGCATACAGGGGCCTGAGCAAGCTGTAGCACATTACCAAAAAAGGCATTAGAAAAGTAAATCAGTGTAAAGGTTATTGGTATGAGTAAAGTGTATGAAGTAGTCAGATGGCAAGAGTTAGGTATAACTGATGGAGAGCACATGTGAGGTAACCTCATGACTTCAAGAGAAATCAAGGAAGGCCCTCAGCACATCTAATGGATCCCACTTTATAGAACTTATGGAAGGACAGGATATCGCCAAGAGTCACACAGGATAGGCTAGAATGGATGGGTTGTTGTGATGGGAGCATTGTCCTGTTTACTTAAAACTTTGGTAGAATGTAAGGTCTTTGAAGCCAGAGTCCCAGGCATGGTGTGCCTCTCCAATGCAAATTAGCTAATTTTTCACAAAAGGCATTGAAGACCATCTTTAAGATTTAATTGACTCAGGGGACTGGAGGCTCAGGCAGTTAATATCAATTCCTGATCACCTGAGTACAAAACAGCCACAGGAACTCCTAACCAGTGGGTTCTCCGTCCAAAGGAATGTAAACTTTGATGCAGAAACCTTTTGTTTTTCTGAAGGACCTCCCCTTAAAGTCAAATCACTCTGGCTCTCCTTGATTGACCAACAATAGGTCCCTGGCCAACCTGCACTTTGTCATTGTTTGGGCCCTGATTGGCTCAGAGTGAATGTAAATAGCAATTGTTTCTGTTTGGCCAGAAATTCTAAGGGTCTTTCCCTCCCAAATTATTATTTTTTTTTCCCACTAGGTAAAGAGGCCATTCTCTGCCTCTTTTCTAACCTATCCTTAATCACTGAAAGGGTTTTGCTTCAGTCAAACTGAGACCAGTTAAGGACCTTAGCTTAAAAACGCCAAGGTCTCCTCCAAGGAGAAAGTGAGGCTGGTGACTTTGCATAGCCCTGCCTCACTTAAATCCATGGCATCACCTTCCCGATGCCATGGTCCTCTTCAAAGGATAGACAACCACAGCAACAACTATGGGAGGCTGAGGAAGGGGACATTAACTCAACTGAACCAACTTAGAGATGTCTCATGAATACATACCTTTGCTGAATAGCTTTCTCCTGCACTGGCTAAGTAAATCTCCTTTTTTAAACTATTTAATTACCAATGGGTAACTGTCAGTCAGTTAATAAGCAATTATTAAGCACCTACTATGTGCCAAGCACTATGCTAAGTGCTGGAGATTCAAAGAAAAATAAAAGACAGTTCCTACCCTCAAGGAGCTCGCAATCTGTCTCATTTTTATTCCAATATTGGGTATAAACTGTGTGGAACTGGCCTGAGTCAGACTCAGGCCAGAATGGTGGGGGTATGCATCCATGGAAGGAATACTCATGTCAGTAAAATGACAGATTCATTTCTGTGTTTGTGAGGACTCGATGAGCTCCAAAGTTTCTTTTAGCTCTCAGTTTGTGTTCTGAGGATCCTACAACTGTCTTCATAAGATTCTATGAAGTTTGTTCTATGAAGTTCGTAGCATTTTGGCTGGAAGGGCCGAAGTTTCAAGGTGACCAAGTCCAAGTCTCTCATTTTGCAAATGAGGAAACTGAGGCCTGAAGAAATGAAGTGAGTTGGCAAAAGTCACAGGGAGGCAAAGATGTGGAATGGATCCTATAGAAACCCTAGCAGGCCTTGGGGGACAAAGGCCTGAAAGTGCACACAGGGGGTATTCCCTTCATTTCCAACAGATTACTTCAACATTTCAAAAGATGTGTGACATAATCATCATGTGTTGGCATTGAATCATACAGCTTAAAACCTTACCACAAAAATTCCCCTTGAAAATGTCATTGTAGTGTGGGATTGACCTTGAGTTCTTCAGGTCTACCCAAGCAGAGCTCAAGCTGTGGCAAGTGTCCTACCAATCAGGGAGGACTTCTAGCCCAGCTGGTGACAAAACAAACCGTATGTCTCCTGTCTGAGGAACAGCATAGCTAAATTCAGGAGCAGCTCCTCCCAAGAAGGTTGGCCACTGAATAAAGCATTGGGGGTGGGAATGTGGATGGGAAAGGGACAGGTTGGGGCACAGCAACTCATGAAATAACTGGGAGAGTAATGAACAAGAAAAGTTGCCTGTTCAACCTTCCCAGCTGGCAGACCCTACAAATGACAGAAGTCAAGCTTGGAGAGGAGCAACTTCTATTTGAAAACTACTTGTTAAACTTTCAGTGTGAACATTTACACCTTGGAAATCAGCAAATGCTACAAATCAGGGCTTGATTTATTGTTTGTTGATTGTCTAAACTTAAGAAAGTGATGCACAGTAGTCAATGACTATAGTAATCCACTGTTTGATAAACCCAAAGACCCCAGTTTCTGGGATAAGAACTCACTATTTGTCAAAAACTGCTGTGAAAACTGGAAAATAGTATGGCAGAAATTAGGCATAGACCAACATCTTACACCATATACCAAGATAAGGTCAAAATGGCTACATGATTTAGACATAAAGGGTAAGACCATAAGCAAATTAGGAATGTAAGGAATAGTTTACCTGTCAGATATATAGAGAAGGGAAGAATTTATGGCCAAACAAGTGGTAGAGAACATTATGAAATGCAAAATGGATAATTTTGATTATATTAAATGAAAATTTTTATATGAACAAAGAAAGCTGGGAAACAATTTTTACAGCCAGTGTCTCTGATAAAGGCCTTATTTCTAAAATATATAGAGAACTGAGTCAAATTTATAAGAATACAAGTCATTCCCCAATTGATAAATGGTCAAAGGATTGATGAAGAAATTAAAGCTATCTATAGTCATATGAAAAAATGTTTTAAATCACTATTGATTAGAGAAATGCACATCAAAATAACTCTGAGGTACCACCTCACACCTATCAGATTGACTAGCATGACAAAACAGGAAAAGGACAAATGTTGGAGAAGATGTGAGAAAATTGGAACACTGTTGGTGGAGTTATGAACTGATCCAATCATTCTGGAGAGTAATCTGGAGCTATGCCCAAAGGGCTATAAAACTGTGCATACCCTTTGACTCAGCAATACCACTTCTAGGTCTGTATCCCAAAGAGATCATACTAATGGGAAAAGGACCCACATGTACAAAAATATTTATAGCAGTTCTTTTTGTGGTGGTCAAGAATTGAAAATTGAGGGGATGCCTGTCAATTGGTGAATGGCTGAACATGTTGTGGTATGTGAATGTAATGAAATACTATTGTGCTATAAGAAATGATGAGCAGGTGGACTTGAGTAGAACCAGGAGAACATTGCACACAGTAACAGTAACATTATGTGATGACCAACTTTGAAGGACTTAGCTCTTCTCAGCAATGCAAGAATCTAAGACAATTTCAAAAGACTCATGATGGAAAATGCTATCCACATCCAGAGAAAGAAATGCAGATCAAAGCATAATATTTTCTTTCTTTCTTTTTTTTGTTTCTTCTTTGTGGTTTTTCCCTTTGGTTCTAATTCTTCTTTACAAAATGACTAATGTGAAAATATATTTAATATGATTGTGCATATATAGCCTATATCAGATTGCACGCCATCTTGTGGAGGGCAGAGGGAAGGGAGGGGGAGAAAATTTAGAACTCAAAATCTTATAGAAGTGAATGTTGAAAACTAAAAATAAATAAATAAAAAACTGGATGACTTAAAAAAAAACAAGAAAGTGATGGAGGAAATGTTAATAATGAAGATTAAATGTGGGGCAGTGGATGGAGCATTGGCCCTGGAGTCAAGAGAACTTGAGTTCAAATCCATCCTTAGACACTTCCTAGCTATGTGACCCTGAGCAAGTCACCTAACCCCAATTGCTTTAAAAAAAAAAATGAAGATCAAACTTGAAAGTGTGTTATGTGTACATTTTTTTTTTTCCTGGAGAGCTAGTTGTTAAACATTTGCCAACACACACCTTCAAGAAAGGTTATATATGAGCTGGATCCTAAAAAGTCCTTCCCCTAAAGATTTTCCTCACTGACTTTTACAAACCTCCCGTCTCAACTCTCAAATCTCTCCTATGCCAGGAAGAATAAATGACCAGTAGAATCACAGAGTTATTCTTGACTTTTTCCTCTTCCCTCACCACTCAAATCCAACCAATTTCAGTCTAGTGATACTACCTCCATGACATCTCTCTCATATATCCTCTTCTCTCCACTCACATGACAACTACCAGGTTTCATACTTTCATCACCCCTTACTCGGCCTATTGCAACAACCTCCTAATTGATCCCTCTGTCTCCAGGCTTCCCCCGCTCCAAGCCAAGCTATTCCTACCTGCCAAATTGATATTTCTAAACAACAGATCTGAATGACTCAATTCCCTGCTCAAAAAGTATCAGTGACTCCCTCTGACCTCTAGGATAAAAGGAAAACTTCTCTGTTATTTAAAATCCTTCACAATCTGTCAGACTGTCTTTCCAGATATATCATATGGTACATTACTTTCTTCCAGGAACACTACATTCTTGCCAAACTCACTTAACCCTCTGATCCTCACACATGACTCTTGTCTCTTACCTTTGTACCTTTGCATATGCTGCCTGTCATTGCCAGAAAAGACTTTCTCCTCACTTCTGCCTGGTTGAATGCCTAGCTTTCTTTGAGGCTCAACTCAACTGCCACTTTCTTCCTCCATGAGGTCTTTTTTTTGCTTTGTGGTGAGGCAATTTGGGTTAAGTGACTTGCCCAGGGTCACACAGTTAGTATGTATTAAGTGTCTGAGGCTGGATTTGAACTAGGGTCCTCCCAATTCCAGGGCTGGAGCCCTAATCCACTGTGCCACCTAGCTGCCCCTATGAGGTTTTTCTTAATTCCCTCAATTCTTAGTGCCCTCCCCACTGGAAAATATTTTGTATTTATAACAGTGTACATGTGGTTTCTCCTAACTGGAAGTAAGTTTCTTCAAAGCAGGGCATGTTTCATTTTTATTTTTGTATGTACCTAGTGCTGAGCACAGGGTAGGTGCTTCATAAATGCTTGTTGACCATAATACATTCAAAATAGTTACATGACTTTAATATTACACATAAGACTATTTTTAAAAATTAGAAGAGAAGCAAATCATATCTTCACAGCTATGGGTAGGAAATGTATTCTTAACCAAATAAAGGATGGAGGCAATGAAGACAACATAAATGACTTTGATTATTAAAAAAAACTGAATAGCTTCTGCACAAACAAAATTAGTATATTTAGGGAAGCAAGGAAAATGGTTGAATGGGGGAAAATCTTTGTATCAGATTTCTCAGATAAGGTAAGAGTTAGACAACTACCTACACACATGTGTGTATATAAATACAAATGGCCTTTGGCCAGAAGCCATTCCTCAATACATAAGTGGTCAAAAGATTTGGATAAGCAATTCACAAAACACAAATTGCAAACTATTAACAACTATATGAAAGAATAATTCAAATCACTAATAGTAAAATAAATACAAATTAAAACAACCCTGAGATTTTATCTCACACCCCACAAATTGGCAAAGATGACAAAATATGGGAATAATCAATGTTGGTAGGGTTGTGGGAAGACAGGGACACTAGTGTATTGTTGGTGGAGCTGTGATTCAGTACAACTATTTTGGAATAGAACTTGGAATTATGCAAAGAAAATGACTAAAATATCCATACCCTTTGACCCAGAGATTCCATTACTAGGCTTATACACCAAGAGTCCATTGAGAAGAAGAGAGTCTCCATATATACCAAAATATTTATAGCAACACTTACTGTAGTAACAAAGAATTAAAAACAAAGTAGATGCCAATCTGTTGAGGAATGGCTAAACAAATTGTGGTAAATACATGTAATGGAATATTGCTGTGCTGTAAGAAATGGTGAATATAATGAATACAGGGAAATATTGAAAAAATTTATACAATCTGATGCAGGGTGAAGTAAGCAGAGCCATGTATATATTATTGTTCAATTGTTTTAGTTGTGTCTGACTGTTTGTGACCCCATTTGGGGTGTTCTTGGCAAAGATACCAGAGTGATTTGTCATTCCCTTCTCCAGCTCATTTGACAGATGAGGAAACTGAGGCAAACAGCATTCAGTAACTTGGCCAGGGTCACTCAGTAAATTCTGAGGCTGGATTTGAACTCAAAATGAGACTTCCTGACTCCAGGCCTGACACTCAATCACTACACCACCCAGCTGCCACACACACACATACACACACACACACACACACACACACACACACACACACACACACAC